>NW_026622636.1:0-260000 GCF_015846415.1 Triplophysa dalaica | reverse complement strand
GGGCTACCCCAGTCAGGGGCCCTTTCCAAAGGTGCCCCGTCCACCAGACCTAGTGCTGGGATTTTCTTGAGACAAGTGCAACTTCCTCACTCTTATGTTTCCAAAGGGGGTTCTCTGAAAATGAGCATGACGCTCATTTAGTTTTGATACGCTTTTGGCCATTAATTCCGAGTCAAAACTAGCGACTTGTCCAAGCAAAACCCATGAAAACCGTCTCTGTGGCGCAATCGGTTAGCGTGTTCGGCTGTTAACCGAAAGGATGGTGGTTCAAGCCCACCCAGGGACGAAAGCTTTGTGGAGAGCAGCTGCAGTTTTCTTTCCCCAAAATGCTGAGGCCCGCCAGTGGAGCTTACTCAACAGAGTCTTACTCTAAAACAATACGGCTTTGCAAACACACTGAAAGAAAAGATGCCTTTGGCTTCTTAAGCCGGGAGTTAAACCCGGACCGCTTGGGTGAAACAAGGAGTCCTGACTGCTGGACCATGCCTGACACCTCAGCAAGCGCAATACGGACTGCAACTGTTTCCAAGAGATTAAGAATCGGAGTAGCGACCCCACATTTTCAATGCAAGTCGGAAAGACTTTTCATTTCTCTGCACGTGTACTAGCAGTGAACAACAGAAAGAAGAACTACGATTTGAGAAGTATAATCCTCGTTAGTAGGTTGGACAGTATCTCTGCATGTCACGCCGTAAGACAGAAATGATGAGGAGGCTCCTCCCAGACCGAGCTGAGCTGTCTGGGCCTGTGTCGGTACGTGCCAAGTTCTTCCACCAAGCCTCCTCCGAAATGATTCCCCGACGGGGAGTTAAGCCTTTTCTTTGCCGCTTTCCAATAGCTTGGATGAGCTGGGTTTAAACATTCTAAAGAACAGCTGAAGAAGTGCTTGGCGCGGCTCTTTTTGAACAAATTACAGTGCGTTGTTCGCCCGATTGAAGGCGTTCGCCACCACCACATTTCCAAAGCGAGCGGGAAGCAGTTTATTCAACCCCCCCCAAAAAGTTGCCTCGATCCAGATTCGCTGAGACCACAACACAGAGTACTAACCAACCCCATACGATCAAAGCGAGCTAACAGACGGCTACACAGGGCTCAGACGAGATGAAGTTGCTCTTTCACCTCTAGAGATACAAATCAGCATCTGAGCTTAATACACCGCAAACGTAGTCGGCAGGATTCGAACCTGCGCAGGGAGACCCCAATGGATTTCTAGTCCATCGCCTTAACCACTCGGCCACGACTACACAGGGTTTATATGTCGTCTCGCATTCGTTTCGACAGGGACTTCCCCAGCGATGGCACCCTACAACCTCGCCTGACCGTTTGGAAACACTGACAGACAAGGGCTGTCCGAGGCATCCAGCCCGGCTAGCTCAGTCGGTAGAGCATGAGACTCTTAATCTCAGGGTCGTGGGTTCGAGCCCCATGTTGGGCGCCAGGGCTACCCCAGTTAGGGGCCCACCCTAAAGGTGCCCTGTCCACCAGACATAGTGCTGGGATTTTCTATAGACAAGTGCAACTTCCTCACTCTTATGTTTCCAAAGGGGGTTCTCTGACAACGAGCATGACACTCATTTAGTTTTGCTACGCTTTTGCCCTTTAATTCCGAGTCAAAACTAGCAACTTGTCCAAGCAAAAGCACTTGAATTGAATTGCTCTTGTGTATGAAATGTGTTATAAAAAATAAACGTGTCTTGCCTATTACCTTAGAATGAGTTACTTCTATCTACATACAGCGCGGGTGGAGTGAGCAGTTGGTTACAATCCGCAACCTTGCCACTAGATTTCACTGACTGGACCTTTAAATGGATACTCCACACCCAAAAATGTAAAAATTCTGTCATGAATTACTCCCCCTCAAGTTAATCCAAACATGTATACATTTCTTTCTGTTGGACATGAAGAGAGATATTTGGAAGAATGTTTGCTAACTGTTTTAAGGTGGAAAACATAACAGAGACAAACCATGCACACCCTTTGCCCACTGACAACACCCATTCAGACACGGATGTGTCATCTTTGGACATGATTTCATATTAAAATAATTTGCCAAATCAAAATTCTAATTAAATATTAGAACAGTCTACCTTTAGTGGGACTTAAAGTAATGAACAAACTAGTCATCGACAGGTTCTTATCAGTCTCTGATGTTTCAGCATCTTCTTCATAGTTGAGCACTTTCCAACATACTCAGAAACAAATTTATAGTATAAGGCAATGGAAGTCTGAGTGGCTTTGGATAAAAGCATCAGCCGAATGCATAAATGTAAATGTGTCAAAAATCTCCTGCCCCTAACCGTTACCGTGAGCTTCAGTTTATCAGGTATAAACAGTGTCGTCCATTTTGCAGAAAATGCTAAAAAATGCAAGACAATTCTGTTTTTATCCATATATATTTAGCATCATTAATTGTATTAAAAGCATTTTAAATTAACAATGTCATACTTGATCTAATATTTTGAGATATAATCAGTTCTGATATGGATCACAAGGAAAGGCAACTTTAGTACGTAAGTCTGCTATTTACACTATTTACCTATTTACCTGTACACTATTGTAATATTCTTTAAACCACAACAGTGACACAAAACAGGCTGTTGGCAATCCCCTAACAATCTGATGTCCCACTGTTTACGCCTGCCCATGACCTCTCACAGACTCCGCCTTATGAGCGCGTAGTTCCATCTACCGCCAATGACACGTTGTCAGCCATTTTCAGGCAAGAGCAGATGAAGCCACTAGCCAGCGACAAAAATGTCTATAAAACAACACATGTGTGCTGTTGTTGGATGTAAAATGGAACATAAACGGAGGCCAGGAGGAGACCTTTCCAACGAGCCCAAGTTTGGTCCCCTGCGACTTCGGTGGCCAGTGTTTAACGATCGAAAGTCCCGGCCCAGCGGCCGAGAACTCAGCTTCCGGGCAAGAAGCACTTTTTTCAGGTCAACAATCCAACATAAACTGGTCCGTATCTCTGGTCCGGAAAGATTTAGAGAAACGAGCCAGGACTTGTTGGAAATGACCGCGAGTCGATGCAACCCCTAGGTCGGGAGCTAGAGCTACCTGTAGCCAGAAAGGTTGAAAAATCTATGCTCCGAGACCCGGTGGCCTGTCAGTATAATATGGATTTATTTCGTCCAAAAAATTATATTCTCAAGAGCGGATTAGTACCAGCTGTTCGCGATCAAGCTTCATCTCCGAAAGAAGTAAGTATAACACATCGTTTTGAAATCGCCTTTCTTAAATAATATGTTTAACACGTTAGCGGCTGTTGTTTACATGTTCACGGCTAAACCTGAGACTGTACATTGGTCCAAAGACATGTGTTATGTTGTAATGTTAGTAGTAAAACGCATAGTGCCCCTCGGTTCAGAAGACTTGTGACCGACATTATTTCTGTAAAGCGTATTGAAAGAAAATTATAGCAGTGTCTTTCTTGTTGAGTTCAGTGTTATGTCCTTTTCCATTTAATTCGTATTTATGAAGAAGGCATTAAGGCTATTTTTATTGCAGTTAGTGTGTGGTTTTGGTTGGACAAGGCTTTACAGACGTAATTGCGCTTTCTGCCATATAGCTTTCCTGTAAGTCAGTGGTAAGAGCATTGCGTTAACAACGCAAGGTTGTGAGTTCGATCACAGGGGATTGCAAATACATGTGTAAAATGTATAAGATAAAGCAATGTGAGTCGCTTTGGATAAAAGCATCTGCCAAATGCCTAAATGCTTGTCTTGCTGCATCCAAAGCATATATGTAAGGGCTCTATGTCATATTTTGGATACGGGGAGGGGACCAGAAGCTCATTTGCATTTAAAGAGACACACACCAAAACATCATGTTTTCCATTGCAGCCACAAATGGCAGTGTTCATCGTATTGTAAAGAAAGATATGTGATGTATTTTGAGCTGACCGTTTACACAGACATTCTGGGAATACCACTGACTATTTTTACATTGCAGAAAACACCTGGATTTGCGGCCCTTTAAATGTGTTTGTGTACAAATTCTACTTTGAAAAAACTTTTGTATTAACAGTGACATCCCCTTCTGTAAATAGCTTTATTGAACAGCGTGTGGCACACTTGAGCATTCATTTATTTTTCCAAAAAATGTATATTATGCAATTGGTAGAAATAACGGAAAATGTCACTTTGTGTCAGAACAATACTTTTCCAAAGGAAATATATAGTTCTACCAGAAAGACTCAGGAAACATAGAACGATATATGATATTTATCAAACATAGATTTAAATTATAATGTTAAAGATCTTTGAGCATAGGCCGCGTCCGATGAAGGAATCATAAAAAAATGATTCTGATGTTCCTGCCTGAAGATAAGGCAGGGGTGGAGCCTACCCCAGAAGAGAAGGTAAACAAAAATCAACGCACCGGATGATTCATCTCCCTGAGGTTCCGAAAGGAGAAAGTATGTGCCTGTCATTCATGGTTGAAACATGAACATGAGGTTATATCATACTTCTATTGAATGTAGCAATCACAACATTTTTAAGGGTAAATAGTTGCATATCACTGTTTTTAACAGAACCTGCACAGGCTGAATGGGCTTGCAAAAGCACATAAAGAAAAGATAAAATAAACAACAAACATAAAAACGACAGAGCCTGCACAGGCTGAATGGCCTTGCACAAGCCAACATAATTTTCCAGAAGCCTGCATAGGCTGAATGGGCTTGCACAAGCCAACAGAATTTCCAGAAGCCTGCACAGGCTGAATGGGCTTCCACGGGCCAACAGAATTTCCAGAAGCCTGCACAGGCTTAATGGGCTTGCACAAGCCAACAGAATTTCCAGGAGCCTGCACAGGCTGAATGGGCTTGCACAAGCCAATAGAAGTTCCAGGAGCCTGCACAGGCTGAATGGGCTTGCACAAGTCAACAGAATATCCAGGAGCCTGCACAGGCTGAATGGGCTTAAGCAAGCCGACAGAATTTACCCAAAGCATACGAAGGCTAATATGAGGCTTGCCAAAGCCGTGCTATAAGTAACCTATACTTAAGCTACCACCACCAGTAAATGCAAAGTAAGTTCCTTAAGCTTGTGGAGTACACCTGCTGAGCATCCAGTATGGTTTTAGAATCCAGGCTTATATAGGATTCTAATGGCATAAATGACCATCTGCTCAGGACCTTAATAGAAGAAGTCGGAATCCCACAGGCTGCAGAAGCAGCTGCGCCAATCCTAAATGGATTTTGCGTTGTTTGACCTCAAGCGAGTCCCAACTTCAGCGACTCATAAAGCTGGTAATCAACTTGATCTTATCTACACACGCCATTGTTTCACCCATCACTCCCAGGCCACCCCGCTGCACAAGTCAGATCATTTCCTCATCACTCTTGATCTCGACTTAACTTCTCCAGACACTACACATGCTTCCCCACTGGTCACATTCCGACGCAACCTTCAATCACTCTCTCCCTCCCGCTTATCCTCTGCAGTCTCTGCCACTCTCCCACCCCCTAAACAGTTCTCTCTCCTTGAAGCTAGCACCCCCACTCACACCCTTTGCTCCACATTAACCTCCTGCTTAGATATCTTATGCCCTCTCAGATCTAGGCCATCTTGTACATCTCCTTCTGCCCCCTGGTTATCTGATGTTCTCTGTGAACATCGCGCCTCTATCAGGTCTGCTGAGAGAAAGTGGCGCATATCAAAAGAACCTACCGACCTCTCTCTTTATCAGTCTATTCTCTCTTCTTTCTCTGCGGATGTCTCCTATGCGAAAAGCCAGTACTACCACGCTAAAATCAGTAACTCTCCTGACACTCGTACTCCCTTTAAAACCTTTTCTGCTCGTCTTTGCCCGCCTACCCCCTCACCTCCATCGGACTTAACAGCTGACGATTTTGTGTCGTTCTTTGTAAATAAAACGACCGGCATCAGCAATCAATTCTCTGCGCCACCGCCTCTTGACCACGCCCAATTCCCAGACACATGCTTGCTCCCCTCGTTCTCTCTCGTATCTGAAGAGGATGTTTCCAAGGTCATTTCTTCGAACCACCCGACTACCTGCCCCCTAGATCCCATCCCCAGTCATCTCATCCAGGCCATTTCCCCATCGGTTGTTCCCTCTCAGACCCACATTATCAACTGATCTCTCACCACTGGTACATTTCCTACACTCTTCAAAGAGGCCCGTATTACCCCACTACTAAAAAAACCTACTCTTAATCCTGCACTGTTAGAAAACTACAGACCGGTATCCCTCCTCCCCTTCATTGACATCTCGCTCTGGATGAACGACCATCACCTGCAGCTGAACCTTTTAAAAAAAACAGAACTGCTTGCAATCCCGGCCGATACAAAGACTCATCACAGCCTCTCCATTCAACTGGGCTCATCAACCATCACATCTTCCAGAAAGGCAAGAAACCTGGGAGTGGTGATCGATGAACAGCTCAACTTCACAGATCAAATTGCTAGCACCACCATGTCCTGTAGATTCATCCTCTACAATATAAGCAAGTCCCAGTAAAGGCTCTGGTCCTGTTCAGACTGGACTACTGCAATGCGCTACTGGGTCGACTTCCAGCTTGCACAACCAAACCTCTACAGATGATCCAGAATGCTGCGGCAAGAGTTATCTTTAATGAACCAAAGAGAGCACACGTCACTCCTCTATTCATTAAGCTACATTGGCTCCCTATAGTCGCTCGCATCAAATTCAAGACTCTGCTTCTGGCCTACATGACCACCACTGGTTCGGCACCACCTTATCTTCACTCGCTACTGCAGACATATGTACCCGCCAGATCCCTACGCTCTGCAACGAACAGTGTCCTGTGGTGCCATCCCAAAAAGGTAAAAAATCTCTCTCACGCACCTTCTCCGGATCTGTTCCACGTATGTGGAATGATCTGCCTGCTGCTACAAGATCTGCAGATTCTGTAGCCATATTTAAGAAATGTCTGAAAACACAGCTCTTCCGTCAACATCTGACTGATCTGTTCTAACTCTATTTTCTTCTCTACTCTTTAAAAAAAAATCAATTTTTGATTGCACTTATGCTTTTATTGTACTTATGCTATCCCAATTGCTTCTATTGCCTACCCCACCTGTGTAAGTCGCTTTGGATAAAAGCGTCTGCTAAATGACTAAATGTGAATGTAAATGATTGCCCGGTGTAAAGTTGTGAAGACTTGCCACAACTCTCCAGAGGTGCTGCAAGATGAGTACTGAACCACTCTTTTGTTAAGGGAAACCCATTTGATGACATAAATAGGGGGGATAATTAAAGATGACCGGGGCGAGTCTGGAGGTATCTAATCATGGAAGTTAAGGGGCAAATATTCCCAAACAAATTCCCACTGATCTCGTTTATGAGGCTTTCTGGGCTCCTCCTACTTTGAGCCCCTTTGCAAAATCCAAAGTCAAGTGAGCACAAAGTATTTACCTTTTAAATTATCATGCTCTGAAACCTCAGGCAACAAATGCTGGATACACAGTGTTGTGTCCAGGTTGCCAACAATTCAAAAGTATGGAAGGAGAAGCACGGATCTTTTTCACGACACGTCTTAACACTGTCTTCGCATTTTGAACCTCACCTCTACATAAAAAAATCCTAAACATCCACCGGTTTTAAAGTGGACAATCAAGTAGGTGCAAAAAGCTCCTTCTGATTCTGCCGCAGGGTCACGGCGACCGATTAGCTTGCAGCAGTCACTAAAGCCAGAGTGTGCGAAAGCAGCCACAAGGCATTGTTAACAAAACAACTACGCACAAAGAACCAGTGACCACGACGTGATTTGAATATGCAATCTTCTGATCTGGAGTCAGACGCACTACAGTTGTGCCACGAGGCCGCTTGTTGGTTCACACAAACACGTTGCCACTAGAGACTGAGCAGAAGCAGTATGCAGGTTTTGGTGTCCAGCAGAGCAGATGCCTTCGGTAAAAAATGTAGCTCAACTGCGTATCAGCCTGATTGAAAGCATTTTGGGATTGTCAAATTAAGCCTCTATTATGTCACAGGCTATGTTCTTTTAGTGACTGTCGCATTCTCCTGACTTGAAAGGTCCCTAGTTGAAATCTGAGTGGAAACGGGTTGTCTATTTGTGTGCCAGTAGCAAAACTTACAGAAATAAAAAAAAGTACGCTGGTGTTGTGGGGTTTCTGTGATGCAGTGGTTTTAACGTCCACATCACACGTGAAAGGCCCCGGATCGTAACTGGGCAAAATCAGACCGAAATCTGACAAGAACCTTGTGTTGCTTTTGACCAAAATCAAGCCAAACATCTTTCCTGAAACATGAGTACAACGCTGGCGTGGTCTGTTTTAAACCAGCCGAGGAGGTAGACGACGTAGGAAGGAATTGTACATGTTTCTGTAGTGTAGTGGTTATCACGTTTGCTTTACACTCGAAAGGTCCTTGGTTCGAGACCGAGCTGAACCATTTTTCAGGTTTTCAAAGTAATGCACTGGCAAGTGTTGATAGAATGTGGGTAAGAAGACACTTCAGTGAAAATCGTAATGTAACGAGGTGAGAGACACGACACAGGCAGAAGGGTGATACGAACAACCCCAGTGGGGCATTTATTGCACAACTCAACAATAAACAATAGAAAAGGTGTCACCCGGGGTGCTCGTAAAATATAAAGTCCACCAGTCCGTGCTCGTGCAGGTAGGTCATTCTAATTCATGTCTCCCTCGCTGTCCCCTCACTCTCTCGCGTTGGGGGTCGGTGGGTGCGAATTAACCAGGACCCAGAGTGGTGTGAGCACACGGCTTTTATGCCGTTTCCAAGGCGATGCTGATCCTAGGTCGGCGCCTCGCCACAGTAATTAACAAGTTCATCAATACTAGATCCTTATTGTATAATGTGTTAATACAATTATACAAATTGTATAATGGGGGTGGGACTGGGTGGGGAAGTCTTAGCCTGTGGGGCCGAGCCCCGGGGGGCTTGACTGGGGAAGTCCTGGGGGCAACTGTCCTTGTCCCCTGCAGGACTGCTGGGCTGGACCCCGCCTGGAATGCCGGAGCGGACCATGACTGGAATGCAGACTGGATCGTCGGCTGGAATGCCGGAACAGACCCCGGCTGCAATGCCGGAACGGACCCCGGCTGGAATGCCGGAACAGACACCGGCTGGATGGCTGGAACGTTCACCGGCTGGATGGTTGGAGCGGACACCGGCTGGATTGCTGAACTGGACACGGACTGGAATGCCGGCTGGGCAGCGCTCTCTGGCGGCTGCTGGACCAGGCTTGGTGCCGGCTGCTGGATCGGGCTGGGTACCGGTTGCTGAGGGGACCCGACGGCCGAACTGGCCGATCGGACCGTCCTGCCCATACGCCGCCCCTCAAAAAATCTTTGGGAATTGGAACAACAAGAACCCCCGTTGCCTCTTCTTCTTTAGCCGACCCACCCGTCTGGTGGTCGGCTGGAGGAATGTGGTGAAGGGCGCCTCTGGCTCTGGGTTGGAGGCCTCAGAAGAGGACCCCCAGGATTCCTGTTTCCCCTTTTGCCACCGAGGTCCGTCAGCGGCGGAGGGACTACAGGAGGTGAGAAGGAGGACGGTGTGGAATTCCCCAAGGTGAGAGTACCCACCACATGGTCCTCTGGGATGGACCCAAACAGCTGGGAGAGGAGTCTTTGTAACACCCCTCTCGAAGCTGCAGCCGTTCCACTAACTGTGGGAACGGCTGATAAACCAACTCATCCCGCTGATGAAAATATGGTGGGTTGTCCATCCCAGGCATTAGGTAGCCACTCACCAGCACCTCGGGGACTGATGCCCTCCTGGCGTCAACCTCCTGAGCATAGTCCTGCAGAGGCCTATTGCACTGGGCTGAGAACGGAAGAACGATCTTACTTAACATACAGATATCAATATGTCCATTTAAATGGGAAATTGTCAAATCTCACGCAAGTAAATTATGGATTACCTCAGGGATCGGTTTTAGGGCCCTGTTTTTTCCATATACATGTATACAGTGTATCAAAGACATAAAACATTGGATGACTAGTAATTTCCTTCTTTTAAACTCTAGCAAAACAGAAATATTACTTATAGCACCAAAAACATTCACATTACATCACATTACAACCAATCACGCTCTCTAAGATCTCAAAACTCAGGATTTTTGGTAACACCTAGAATAACTAAATCCACCAAAGGGGGTCGAGCTTTCTCATACGTAGCACATAAAGTCTGGAAGAGCCATCCTGATACTATTGGAGGGTCAGACACACTCTCCTAATTTAAATAAGACTAAAGACACATCTTTTCAGCCAAGCTTTCACTTAATGCATAGTTAATGAACAGCAGCTACTCTAATTATTCTCTTTCTGCCTCCGCCTCGGGATGCCCATTCTGAGGAAGGAAGAAATTCAGCCAGGTCCAGATGATCGGCATATGCCCATCCCCAAATAGAGATTACGTCAGCTACAGCTGCAGACTGACTGACCATCCCAGCTACATCTAAGGCAATTCCACCACCACCCAAGAGAAATACGACCATCGGACCATCGCAGCTTAGACCACTTCATCCCCAACCAAGAGCAAAGACGGACTACTTGTCACATTAATGCTGAAATTACAATACTTGGTATTTAATGCTAAACTTACATCACAGTTTGAAGTTATAGCTGCTTTCAGTGGCCCTGATTGGAGGTTCCTGGATGGGTGTTTGTGGGGAGTGAGGGGGCTCGTTGGTTGTGGTTGAGGGATTCATTTGCTGGGGCTGTGTGGGTCCCGTTTTGCCTTGTTTTGTGGTCGATATCGGACAACAGAGGAATAAAGTTACAACATGCCATTACTGTTTTCCCTGGTTGTTCCTCTGTTTTCTGGTGTCGATTGTGGAGTGGGACCGGGTTGAACCTGCACGGTTTTCGGCGAGTGGGACTTTCTGGGCTGCGAATGGTGGGCTCTTCCTTGTGGATATTTGCTCGGGGACACTGAGTGCAGCTATGACACGTCAGAGGGGATCTGGCCCTCCCGGCTGAGCCTGGTTTCTCCCAAGGTTTTTTCTCCATTAATCAATCATTGGAGTTTGGATTCCTCGCCACAGCAGGGCAGTGTTGGCTTACTCAGCGGGAGACTGCTTTTATTTATTTATTCATTAATTAGATATTATTTATTAGAATGATCTTGCTCATTCTATAAACAGCATGCACTGTGCTGTGTTTTACCTTTTTTGTGTTGTTCCTGTTTGCCCCTGTAAAGCTGCTTTGGAACAATGCACATTGTGAAAAGCGCTATATAAATAAACTTGAATTGAATATAATCCACACCCAGAGGGTTACAAAAGTGATAGAATCGAATCTGTTTTGTACAGAATGTTTCACTCCTGCAACCCCCGGCCATTTTCACAATTGCTCATAGGATTACAGGCTACGAAGAACAAAAGGTGAATGAAAGCAGCACGTCAAACCCGTTGCTTGAAAAACCATGCACACTGCTTTCTATAAGTTAAGGTACACAAGACAAATGCATCGTGTTTTCTCTAAGTGAAAGTAACAGAACACAGGACAATCCTTGTAGTCTCTTGTCTCCTGTGAGGCTGGGAACAGTGTTCTGTGCTGCTCTGTGCAGCCAACAACAGAACAGTAATCATGCTTTGATCTGCTTTTCTTACTTTTGCCATGGTGTCGGAACTAATTCAGAATTATGGGTGGACAACTTCAGAAAAAGGGGCGATAATTTTATAATAAGAACGGCTCCCTACGTCAGAAGGGGTGCGAAGTCTGATCGGTTCATTTTCTCACAGGCTTGCAGAGATAGGCTTATTTAAAAGCAGGGGGGGGGGTGATCCTGTCTAGAATCATTATTTGTCATGCTGTTTGGAAGTCTCTTCACATTGTGATAGCAACAAAGAAGTATAAAGGTCAAATCATATTTTTATAATAATGTATCATATGTGAAAGGCGTAGGACCAAAAAACATTTGCCAATCAAAACGTTCTGGGGGAATCCTGTGACTGGTACTGTGTACATTTTCAGCCAAACAACTATACATTGAGGAAATCTAATGAAATATATGATTTAAACTATATGCTGTTTTTTGCATCCATAATGTTTTTTTGCTTCCATAATATTATTTATGATAAAATAAACAGGCAATTTACTAGGCACTCTTTGACATCAACAGTCATGATGAAAACCTCAACAATGGTGACAATCATCAAACTTAAAAAAGAAAAGATAAACAGATCAACTCAAATACATGCTGGGAGTCATGAATGAGTTTTCTTCTATGATGTTACCCAGCATGCATTGGAGCTTGAAGCTTTCTTTTGTTGATTGTCACCATTGTTTTTTCCATCTACACAACTTCCTTGGGACCCATCAAGCACATGTCTTCTCGTATCACTGTGTGAAGATTTCACATCACCTTCAGTAATGTGTGGATTAGGTTTCTATCATTTTGTTTACATGTTTGTGGGGTTAATTTACTGGAAATGTTTTCTGTTCTTTTTCTGGTCTAAGGTGCACATTAGATTGGAAGAAAGACACAAGTCGTTTTCATTTCTTTACTTTATTTAGAAGTTGTGTTAATTCTCATACCTTCAACTCTGGGTTCATGGCTGCAGCATGGTCCTGGGGGGCGGGGTCTAAGAGGGTGTGCGGCTTTCCTGGTTCCCTTTTTATTTGATGCTCAGTAATTATGGGTAATGTAGGCTTGGTTCATTTATTAAGTTTGCAGGGGGGGGTTGTGTTATGTGTTGTGTAAATGTTTTATTCTTGTTGTTACTTTGGGTATTATTTTTACTTATTGTAAGGTAAAATACTTTACTTTCATGTAAAATCATTTATTTAACTTGTTTGTTAATTATGGTTTAGTTTTACTGTATGTATATGAATTTCAATTGTCACCCATTCAGTGAACTTGGTTTGACCCTCTGGGTAGAAAAGGCTGCCTATCTGTATTTTTGAGAGGGCTGGCTGGGCCTCTCCGTGAGGAGGGTCAGCTATGGTGTATGGCAATACAAAATAAAGAAGTTTTGTAGAAATGCAAGCATTGTCTCCTGCTTTTCTGGTCACGTCCCCACAATATGGTGGCAGCGGTGGGATTTTCCAGTAAGGGGACGGTGCAGAAACTTCAGTTATCATGGGCCCAAAACGAGCACGTGCTGAGATGCTGGCCCAGGTTGATCCAGTTCAAGATGGAGAAGAACTGCAAGGGGCCAATGCTGGTGCTGTGGGGCAAGTGTCTCTGGAGAGGGCTTCCACAGATATTGCTGAGTTAAAGGACATGTTCCAAAAATTACTGGTGGATCAACAAGAAAGACTAGCTCATCAAGAACAAGAGACGGAGCGACAAGAAACCAGATGGAAGTTACTGCAACATCAGTTTCGGTTGTTTCAATTAGAATTAAATCAGCGTACCTCACCGGAAAATCGACAGCCTGGAGAAGGGGATGGTCGGTGTCTGTCTTCGGGAGTCTCGGATGGAGCTGGTCTGGATGTATCTATTGCAGCTTCTGATGTGGTGCGGTCTTCAAGTGCAGCTAGTTTCTTGAAGGAGCCAAAGATATCGAAATTCTGTGAGTCAGACGATATAGAGCCTTATTTGACTACATTTGAAAGAATTGCTGGAATCTGCAAATGGCCTAAGGAAGAATGGGCTATACGCCTGGTCCCGCTTCTCACTGGTAAAGCCCGTGCGGCCTATGTGGCTATGGAGATAGCACAAGTGAACGACTACAAGCAGGTGAAAGAAGCGATATTGAGGAAATATTCCATTAATTGTGAGACTTATCGACAAAGATTCCGCTCCCTAGAGGTGCAAGTGGAAGAAACTCCTAAGGAACTGTATGTCCGCTTAAAAGATCTGTTCTACAAATGGGTGGAACCTGACCAAAAGACAGTACCACAGGTTGCTGAGACTGTTATCATGGAACAATTTGTGAGAATGTTGTGTCCTGAACTGCAAACTTGGATTAGAGAACATGATCCATCTTCTGCTGAGGAAGCGTCTCGATTGGCAGATATCTTTGTAGCAGCGAGGCGGAGAACAGAGCTTTGGAGTGTCTCCCAGTGGAAGGCTAAGGATCAGTTTCCTCTTCGTAAGACAACCTCCATGCAGGAAGGGGGTAAGAGAAGGGGCGATGGACATCTAAAACCAACTGAGAATACTTATGTAACTACAGATGGGACAATAAAGTGTTATAGTTGTGGCCAGTTAGGCCATAAGAAACCCATGTGTCCAAATCTGAGTAAAAAGTTTGCTCATGTTGGTTATGTTCCTCTTGGGGCTAAGCCTGAGCTTAGTGTGACTCCGGTGCCAGGTGTTGTTACAATTCCTGTGGAAGTTAATGGGCACAAGGTAGTTGCTTTAGTGGATACAGGCTCTACACAAACCCTAATAGAAACATATCTTGTATCTGAAGGTTTCATGAATAATGAGTCTCCTGTTATGGTCAAATGTATCCATGGTGAAGAACAAGCTTATCCAACTGCTGAGGTACACTTAGGAGTAAAGGGGCAGTCATATTTAATGAGAGTGGGGTTAGCCTCAAATCTGCCCTATTCTGTGATTCTTGGTCATGATTGTCCGGTTTTGCTAGATTTATTGCCTCCTTGTAATACCTGTAATGTGGTGTTAACACGTGCAAAATCTAAGATGGGTTTGGAAGGGAATGAAGACAATCCGTTGACTGGCCTTCCTTTCTATGATTGTGAGTTGCCAACCGGCCCAGTAAAACGTGTAAAGTCTAAAGCATTGAAAAGATTAGACGGGTTTAAAGGAATGGTAGTACCAATTACTGACAAGGAAGAAACTGATAATTTGAGCACTAAGTGGCAACTACCAGCTGATGTGTCTGAATTGCAACAATCCGACTCTGAAATTTTTCAGATATATTCTCGAGTGGCACAACAAGTAGAGTATGGGAGGAAGACCGTGTCGGTTAGAGGCCTTTCTTTTTGTCTGCAGAATAATATTTTGTATCGTCAGACTAAGAAGGGACAGCAGCTGGTTCTTCCCTCTCGTGTACGCCAGACTGTGTTAACGATGGGACATGCTATACCTTGGGCAGGTCATCTTGGTCATCGTAAAATGTATCACAGAATCTGCAAACATTTTTTTTGGCCAGGCATGACTAAAGATATAGCGGAATTCTGTAGGACATGTCCAGAGTGCCAGTATACCACTTCTCGGGGGCCCCCCAAAGCGCCTTTAATGCCATTGCCAGTAATAGAAGTGCCCTTTCAACGTCTAGGCATGGATATTGTAGGCCCACTAGAGAGAAGCAAAGCTGGTAACAGATACATGTTGGTCATATGTGATTACGCAACGCGTTACCCTGAGGCTTTCCCATTAAAGAATATTAAAGCCAAATCTGTAGCTTTCTGTTTGGTCCAGTTCTTTGCTAGAGTGGGTTTCCCGCTAGAAATATTAACGGACCGAGGGACTAATTTCACCTCAAAGTTGTTGCAACAAATTTACCAATTGTTGGGGATAAAAGGTATAAAGACCACACCTTACCATCCAGAAACTGACGGTCTTGTTGAAAGATTTAATCAGACCCTTGTACAAATGCTACGTAAATTTGTGGGAGACACAGGATCCGATTGGGACCAGTGGTTGCCTTATTTATTGTTTGCATATAGGGAGGTTCCACAGGCTTCCACAGGGTTCTCTCCCTTTCAGTTGATGTATGGCCATGATGTGCGGGGCCCTTTGGCTCTGCTGAAAGAGACCTGGGAGCACAGTTCACAGATGTCTAGGGGAGTCAATGTTATTGATTATGTGTTGCAAATGAGGGAGAAATTAAGTGGAATGACCAAATTGGCTGTAGAACACTTGAAAGAGTCACAGTTTAGCCAGAAATGCTGGTATGATGTAAAGGCTAAACAGCGATCTTTTGATGTAGGTCAGCAGGTTTTAGTCATGCTTCCCACTGAAGAGAACAAACTGTTAGGTAGATGGCAAGGTCCATTCAAAGTTACGAAAAAATTAGGGCCTGTAACTTATGAGATAGGTACTCCGGGTGGGTCACGTTCCCATAGAGTTCTGCATATTAATCTCTTGAAGGAATGGTTCCCACAACCCGAGTCGGCCAGGGTAAATTTGATCAGGGTGGTCAAGGAAGAAGAGGAGGTAGATGAACAGTATCTACCTGTTACTCAGAATATTACTCCAGTCAATCTGGATCATTTGTCGAAGGAGCAGAAAAAACAAATTCAGGGGTTATGTGATCCACAATTGTTTAAAAATACTCCAGGTTGTACCACTGTTGTTGAACATCATATTGTGCTGAAACCGAATGCCCAAGGAAAAAGAATGAGTTACCGGATCCCAGAGAGAATGGTTTCATCTTTTGGCCAGGAAGTTAAGATGATGCAAGAGTTGGGTATTGTAGAACCGTCAAAGAGTGAGTGGTGCAATCCAGTAGTGTTGGTACCAAAAAAAGATGGAAGTTTGCGGTTTTGTATTGATTTTCGCTATCTGAACTCCGTTTCCAAATTTGATTCGTTTCCAATGCCGCGTATTGAGGAGCTCATAGAGAAGTTGGGAAAAGCTAAATACATCAGCACAATAGACTTGTGCAAAGGCTACTGGCAGGTTCCTTTGGCTCCTGAATCCCGAGAACTGACTGCTTTCCGTACTGCTACCAGTCTAATGCAATTCAGAGTCCTTCCTTTCGGGTTGCACGGTGCCCCTCCAACCTTTCAGAGGTTGATGAACACCGTTTTGCAAGGATTAGGAGACTTCACAGCAGCTTATCTTGACGATGTTGTGATATTTAGCGATAGTTGGGAAATGCACCTTCATCATCTTGCAACAGTGTTTCAGCGGATTAGGGATGCTGGGTTGACAATTAATCCTGCAAAGTCTTCTTTGGCACAGAGTGAAACTGAGTATTTGGGGTACATCTTGGGTAATGGTGTTATTAAACCCCAGATCCAAAAGAAACAGGCTATTCAGACCTGTCCATTCCCTAGTACAAAAAAGCAGGTTCGATCTTTCATGGGTTTAGCTGGATGGTATCGTAGGTTTATACCTCATTTTGCCACCAGGGCAGCGCCACTAACAGACTTGACACGGAAGTCATGTCCAAATCAGGTTCAGTGGACTGAACAGTCCAGATTAGCTTTTCAGGATTTGAGGGATGCATTAATAACCAATCCTGTCTTGTACAGTCCTGATTTTGAGAAGATGTTTGTGTTACAGACGGATGCTTCTGGATTAGGATTGGGAGCTGTTTTAAAACAAGAGCAGGGAGGGGAGCTACATCCTGTAGCTTATTTGAGCAGAAAATTGTATCCACGAGAGACGAGATATTCAGTTATTGAAAAAGAGTGTTTAGCACTAAAGTGGGCTCTCGATTCATTTAAATATTATCTCATTGGACGATACTTTGTGGTTGAAACTGATCATAGAGCACTTCAGTGGATTGACAAAATGAAGGATACGAATGCTCGGGTAACTCGCTGGAGTTTGGCTATGCAGCCCTTTTATTTCACAGTGAGACATCGGCGAGGGTCAGAAAATGTGTCCGCTGATTTTCTCTCTCGCTTACCGTGCGAGAGTTTGGAGGAGGGGGAAGATGTGAAGATTTCACATCACCTTCAGTAATGTGTGGATTAGGTTTCTATCATTTTGTTTACATGTTTGTGGGGTTAATTTACTGGAAATGTTTTCTGTTCTTTTTCTAGTCTAAGGTGCACATTAGATTGGAAGAAAGACACAAGTCGTTTTCATTTCTTTACTTTATTTAGAAGTTGTGTTAATTCTCATACCTTCAACTCTGGGTTCATGGCTGCAGCATGGTCCTGGGGGGCGGGGTCTAAGAGGGTGTGCGGCTTTCCTGGTTCCCTTTTTATTTGATGCTCAGTAATTATGGGTAATGTAGGCTTGGTTCATTTATTAAGTTTGCAGGGGGGGGGTTGTGTTATGTGTTGTGTAAATGTTTTATTCTTGTTACTTTGGGTATTATTTTTACTTATTGTAAGGTAAAATACTTTACTTTCATGTAAAATCATTTATTTAACTTGTTTGTTAATTGTGGTTTAGTTTTACTGTATGTATATGAATTTCAATTGTCACCCATTCAGTGAACTTGGTTTGACCCTCTGGGTAGAAAAGGCTGCCTATCTGTATTTTTGAGAGGGCTGGCTGGGCCTCTCCGTGAGGAGGGTCAGCTATGGTGTATGGCAATACAAAATAAAGAAGTTTTGTAGAAATGCAAGCATTGTCTCCTGCTTTTCTGGTCACGTCCCCACACACTGTTATGCTGACGACACCCAGATATACATCTCGTTTCACCCAGTTGATACTTGCATTACAGCCTGCCCAGAAGACATCTCTGCTTGAATGAAAGGGCATCACCTCCAGCTGAACCCTGCCAAGACAAAACTACTCGTCTTTCTGGCACACCCCATGGTGCATAACAATCTCACAATCAAACTTAAGCAATACCACAATCATTCCTTCAAAAAGAGCCAGGAAACTCGGTGTCATATTTGATCAACAGCTGTCCTTCAATGATCATATTGCAAAGACAACGCGGTAATGCTAATATCCTTTATTTAACATTAGAAAGGTTAGACACTTTCTCACTGAGCATGCGGCGCAACTCCTTGTCCAGACCCATGAAATCTTAAGGTTGGTCTAGTGCAATGCTCTTCTTTAGATCTTCAGTCTAACGCTCTCCCAACTGAGCTATTTCGGCCACGTTTGCAGATTTCTTGACTTGCGAATCGTAGTCCGCGGACGACCCCTGGCGCTGAAGCCCTGAATTATGGAACAGAATGCCAGAGAAAAGCCTTTGGCCAGTACGGGGATCGAACCCGGGACCTTAGCGTTATTAGCACCACGCTCTAGCCAACTGAGCTAACAGGCCATGGGTCTCCTGCTTTCATGATCTGGATTGCCATAATGCCACCTTGAGTGTCCTCACAATACGATGAACGCTTAAAGCAGGGCTCATCCGGGATTTGAACCCGGGACCTCTCGCACCCAAAGCGAGAATCATGCCCCTAGACCAACGAGCCGAGCAGTGTGCAGCGATTGTGATTTCAAGGCGCTTTGGAAAAGCATTTTCCCCACGTGTGCCCCGTTTCATTGAGCCAAAGCAATGCGCGTCTTTTTCCGATAATGCGCAGGAATTTGCTCAAATGAAAGAGCGCTCGCTTGGCATTCGAGAGGTAGAGGGAATGACGGCCTTATTCTCCATATTAGAGGCTTTTGGAGCTTCCTTTGTGCGACTTAGCCCTCCCTATGCTACCTGTCGAGGCTCACCTTTGCAGAAAAAGGTCTTCGTGTTGAATACTGTTCATATATTCAGTCACAAAAAGCCTTCAGTGCCCCTTGTCTCTCCTCGCTATGGCACCTGGACACAAATGACAAGAATCTCCCATATGGTGTGCGCATTGCTTTTACCCAGAGCAACGTAATGCAGGACATTTCACGATCAGAGACAATCAAGTTGTCACTTAAGATTCCACAAGTTTTTTTTGCTGTGTAACTTGCATTTTCAATAAACCAGTGTGGATATGTGAGGTGGTTCGTTTCCTTGCCCTTTTCTTGTAGTTTCTTGAAAAGGGTTATCCTCCATTACTGTTGGGTAATTGTCAAAATAAGGCTAAGCATGAAAACTCTCTCCCGAAATCTTCTCTTTATAGTACGTGTGTGTGTGCAATCACATTAACATTTCAGAAATGGGCAATTTGTTATATTTATTTTCCGCTTTGCCTTGGTTGTATTGACCTTTGGCTCATTGTGTACCGTTGGCCTGTTGTCAGTGTGAAAGCAGCAAATGCTACTTTAACTCGAGGTTTAATGAAACCTAGTTGTTATCCTACCATTGTCTTACGTTGTCATTACAAAGATCCTCCACCTTCTATGTGGTTCCTCGTTCCACAAGTACAACACTTTTCCTGCACGTAAACAGATGAAATTCACTTGTGTTTGCCTGACGGCTTAAACGTTTTAGTACAAAGGTCAAAGATCGGGGCGGTAACAATCCCTGGCATGAGCCCCTCGAAAAGGTGTAGACTTTCAATGAGAGGTCTCACCGAGATTTGAACTCGGATCGCTGGATTCAGAGTCCAGAGTGCTAACCATTACACCATGAAACCCAACGAGAAGCTGTTTTCGACATGCCAGATTCCGAAGAAAAGAGCGCACGGTCTTGTGAATGCAAGAGCTCCACTATAACTAGAGCAAAGCATTGGACAGAGGGACGCATGCCGAAACCCGGGATCGAACCAGGGACCTTTAGATCTTCAGTCTAACGCTCTCCCAACTGAGCTATTTCGGCCACGTTTGAAGATTTCTTGACTTGCGAATCGTAGTCCGCGGACGACCCCTGGCGCTGAAGCCCTGAATTATGGAACAGAATGCCAGAGAAAAGCCTTTGGCCAGTACGGGGATCGAACCCGCGACCTTAGCGTTATTAGCACCACGCTCTAGCCAACTGAGCTAACAGGCCATGGGTCTCCTGCTTTCATGATCTGGATTGCCATAATGCCACCTTGAGTGTCCTCACAATACGATGAACGCTTAAAGCAGGGCTCGTCCGGGATTTGAACCCGGGACCTCTCGCACCCAAAGCGAGAATCATGCCCCTAGACCAACGAGCCGAGCGGTGTGCAGCGATTGTGATTTCAAGGCGCTTTGGAAAAGCATTTTCCCCACGTGTGCCCCGTTTCATTGAGCCAAAGCAATGCGCGTCTTTTTCCGATAATGCGCAGGAATTTGCTCAAATGAAAGAGCGCTCGCTTGGCATTCGAGAGGTAGAGGGAATGACGGCCTTATTCTCCATATTAGAGGCTTTTGGAGCTTCCTTTGTGCGACTTAGCCCTCCCTATGCTACCTGTCGAGGCTCACCTTTGCAGAAAAAGGTCTTCGTGTTGAATACTGTTCATATATTCAGTCACAAAAAGCCTTCAGTGCCCCTTGTCTCTCCTCGCTATGGCACCTGGACACAAATGACAAGAATCTCCCATATGGTGTGCGCATTGCTTTTACCCAGAGCAACGTAATGCAGGACATTTCACGATCATAGACAATCAAGTTGTCACTTAAGATTCCACAAGTTTTTTTTTGCTGTGTAACTTGCATTTTCAATAAACCAGTGTGGATATGTGAGGTGGTTCGTTTCCTTGCCCTTTTCTTGTAGTTTCTTGAAAAGGGTTATCCTCCATTACTGTTGGGTAATTGTCAAAATAAGGCTAAGCATGAGAAATCTCTCTCCCCAAATCTTCTCTTTATAGTACGTGTGTGTGTGCAATTACATTAACGTTGCAGAAATGGGCAATTTGTTATATTTATTTTCCGCTTTGCCTTGGTTGTATTGACCTTTGGCTCATTGTGTACCGTTGGCCTGTTGTCAGTGTGAAAGCAGCAAATGCTACTTTAACTCGAGGTTTAATGAAACCTAGTTGTTATCCTACTATTGTCTTACGTTGTCATTACAAAGATCCTCCACCTTCTATGTGGTTCCTCGTACCACAAGTACAACACTTTTCCTGCACGTAAACAGATGAAATTCACTTGTGTTTGCCTGACAGCTTAAACGTTTTAGTACAAAGGTCAAAGATCGGGGCGGTAACAATCCCTGGCATGAGCCCCTCGAAAAGGGGTAGACTTTCAATGAGAGGTCTCACCGTGATTAGAACTCGGATCGCTGGATTCAGAGTCCAGAGTGCTAACCATTACACCATGAAACCCAATGTGAAGCTGTTTTCGACATGCCAGATTCCGAAGAAAAGAGCGCACGGTCTTGTGAATGCAAGAGCTCCACTATAACTAGAGCAAAGCATTGGACAGAGGGACGCATGCCGAAACCCGGGATCGAACCAGGGACCTTTAGATCTTCAGTCTAACGCTCTCCCAACTGAGCTATTCCGGCCACGTTTGCAGATTTCTTGACTTGCGAATCGTAGTCCGCGGACGACCCCTGGCGCTGAAGCCCTGAATTATGGAACAGAATGCCAGAGAAAAGCCTTTGGCCAGTACGGGGATCAAACCCCCGACATTGGCGTTATTAGCACCACGCTCTAGCCAACTGAGCTAACAGGCCATGGTTCTCCTGCTTTCATGATCTGGATTGCCATAGTGCCACCTTGAGTGTCCTCACAATACGATGAACGCTTGAAGCAGGGCTCGTCCGGGATTTGTACCCGGGACCTCTCGCACCCAAAGCGAGAATCATGCCCCTAGACCAACGAGCCGAGCAGTGTGCAGAGATTGTGATTTCAAGGCGCTTTGGAAAAGCATTTTCCCCGTGTGCCCCGTTTCATTGAGCCAAGGCAATGCGCGTCTTTTTCCGATAATGCGCGGGAATTTGCTCAAATGATAGAGCGCTCGCTTGGCATTCGAGAGGTAGAGGGAATGACGGCCTTATTCTCCATATTAGAGGCTTTTGGAGCTTCCTTCGTGCGACCTAGCCCTCCCTATGCTACCTGTCGAGGCTCACCTTTGCAGAAAAAGGTCTTCGTGTTTAATACTGTTCATATATTCAGTCACAAAAAGCCTTCAGTGCCCCTTGTCTCTCCTCGCTATGGCACCTGGACACAAATGACAAGAATCTCCCATATGGTGTGCGCATTGCTTTTACCCAGAGCAACGTAATGCAGGACATTTCACGATCAGAGACAATCAAGTTGTCACTTAAGATTCCACAAGTTTTTTTTTGCTGTGTAACTTGCATTTTCAATAAACCAGTGTGGATATGTGAGGTGGTTCGTTTCCTTGCCCTTTTCTTGTAGTTTCTTGAAAAGGGTTATCCTCCATTACTGTTGGGTAATTGTCAAAATAAGGCTAAGCATGAAAAATCTCTCTCCCCAAATCTTCTCTTTATAGTACGTGTGTGTGTGCAATCACATTAACGTTTCAGAAATGGGCAATTTCTTATATTTATTTTCCGCTTTGCCTTGGTTGTATTGACCTTTGGCTCATTGTGTACCGTTGGCCTGTTGTCAGTGTGAAAGCAGCAAATGCTACTTTAACTCGAGGTTTAATGAAACCTAGTTGTTATCCTACCATTGTCTTACGTTGTCATTACAAAGATCCTCCACCTTCTATGTGGTTACTCGTTCCACAAGTACAACACTTTTCCTGCACGTAAACAGATGAAATTCACTTGTGTTTGCCTGACAGCTTAAACGTTTTAGTACAAAGGTCAAAGATCACGGCGGTAACAATCCCTGGCATGAGCCCCTCGAAAAGGTGGAGACTTTCAATGAGAGGTCTCACCGAGATTTGAACTCGGATCGCTGGATTCAGAGTCCAGAGCGCTAACCATTACACCATGAAACCCAATGTGAAGCTGTTTTCGACATGCAAGATTCTGAAGAAAAGAGCGCACGGTCTTGTGAATGCAAGAGCTCCACTATAACTAGAGCAAAGCATTGGACAGAGGGACGCATGCCGAAACCCGGGATCGAACCAGGGACCTTTAGATCTTCAGTCTAACGCTCTCCCAACTGAGCTATTTCGGCCACGTTTGCAGGTTTCTTGACTTGCGAATCGTAGTCCGCGGACGACCCCTGGCGCTGAAGCCCTGAATTATGGAACAGAATGCCAGAGAAAAGCCTTTGGCCAGTACGGGGATCGAACCCGCGACCTTGGCGTTATTAGCACGACGCTCTAGCCAACTGAGCTAACAGGCCATGGGTCTCCTGCTTTCATGATCTGGATTGCCATAGTGCCACCTTGAGTGTCCTCACAATAACGCTTAAAGCAGGGCTCGTCCGGGATTTGAACCCGGGACCTCTCGCACCCAAAGCGAGAATCATGCCCCTAGACCAACGAGCCGAGCGGTGTGCAGTGATTGTGATTTCAATGCGCTTTGGAAAAGCATTTTCCCCACGTGTGCCCCGTTTCATTGAGCCAAAGCAATGCGCGTCTTTTTCCGATAATGCGCGGGAATTTGCTCAAATGAAAGAGCCCTCGCTTGGCATTCGAGAGGTAGAGGGAATGACGGCCTTATTCTCCATATTAGAGGCTTTTGGAGCTTCCTTCGTGCGACTTAGCCCTCCCTATGCTACCTGTCGAGGCTCACCTTTGCAGAAAAAGGTCCTCACAATACGATGAACGCTTAAAGCAGGGCTCGTCCGGGATTTGAACCCGGGACCTCTCGCACCCAAAGCGAGAATCATGCCCCTAGACCAACGAGCCGAGCGGTGTGCAGTGATTGTGATTTCAAGGCGCTTTGGAAAAGCATTTTCCCCACGTGTGCCCCGTTTCATTGAGCCAAAGCAATGCGCGTCTTTTGCCGATAATGCGCGGGAATTTGCTCAAATGAAAGAGCCCTCGCTTGGCATTCGAGAGGTAGAGGGAATGACGGCCTTATTCTCCATATTAGAGGCTTTTGGAGCTTCCTTCGTGCGACTTAGCCCTCCCTATGCTACCTGTCGAGGCTCACCTTTGCAGAAAAAGGTCTTCGTGTTGAATACTGTTCATATATTCAGTCAAAAAAAGCCTTCAGTGCCCCTTGTCTCTCCTCGCTATGGCACCTGGACACAAATGACAAGAATCTCCCATATGGTGTGCGCATTGCTTTTACCCAGAGCAACGTAATGCAGGACATTTCACGATCAGAGACAATCAAGTTGTCACTTAAGATTCCACAAGTTTTTTTTTGCTGTGTAACTTGCATTTTCAATAAACCAGTGTGGATATGTGAGGTGGTTCGTTTCCTTGCCCTTTTCTTGTAGTTTCTTGAAAAGGATTATCCTCCATTACTATTGGGTAATTGTCAAAATAAGGCTAAGCATGAAAAATCTCTCTCCCCAAATCTTCTCTTTATAGTACGTGTGTGTGTGCAATCACATTAACGTTTCAGAAATGGGCAATTTGTTATATTTATTTTCCGCTTTGCCTTGGTTGTATTGACCTTTGGCTCATTGTGTACCGTTAGCCTGTTGTCAGTGTGAAAGCAGCAAATGCTACTTTAACTCGAGGTTTAATGAAACCTAGTTGTTATCCTACCATTGTCTTACGTTGTCATTACAAAGATCCTCCACCTTCTATGTGGTTCCTCGTTCCACAAGTACAACACTTTTCCTGCACGTAAACAGATGAAATTCACTTGTGTTTGCCTGACAGCTTAAACGTTTTAGTACAAAGGTCAAAGATCGGGGCGGTAACAATCCCTGGCATGAGCCCCTCGAAAGGTGTAGACTTTCAATGAGAGGTCTCACCGAGATTTGAACTCGGATCGCTGGATTCAGAGTCCAGAGTGCTAACCATTACACCATGAAACCCAATGTGAAGCTGTTTTCGACATGCCAGATTCCGAAGAAAAGAGCGCACGGTCTTGTGAATGCAAGAGCTCCACTATAACTAGAGCAAAGCATTGGAAAGAGGGACGCATGCCGAAACCCGGGATCGAACCAGGGACCTTTAGATCTTCAGTCTAACGCTCTCCCAACTGAGCTATTTCGGCCACGTTTGCAGATTTCTTGACTTGCGAATCGTAGTCCGCGGACGACCCCTGGCGCTGAAGACCTGAATTATGGAACAGAATGCCAGAGAAAAGCCTTTGGCCAGTACGGGGATCGAACCCGCGACCTTGGCGTTATTAGCACCACGCTCTAGCCAACTGAGCTAACAGGCCATGGGTCTCCTGCTTTCATGATCTGGATTGCCATAGTGCCACCTTGAGTGTCCTCACAATACGATGAACGCTTAAAGCAGGGCTCCTCCGGGATTTGAACCCGGGACCTCTCGCACCCAAAGCGAGAATCATGCCCCTAGACCAACGAGCCGAGCGGTGTGCAGCGATTGTGATTTCAAGGCGCTTTGGAAAAGCATTTTCCCCACGTGTGCCCCGTTTCATTGAGCCAAAGCAATGCGCGTCTTTTTCCGATAATGCGCGGGAATTTGCTCAAATGAAAGAGCCCTCGCTTGGCATTCGAGAGGTAGAGGGAATGACGGCCTTATTCTCCATATTAGAGGCTTTTGGAGCTTCCTTCGTGCGACTTAGCCCTCCCTATGCTACCTGTCGAGGCTCACCTTTGCAGAAAAAGGTCTTCGTGTTGAATACTGTTCATATATTCAGTCACAAAAAGCCTTCAGTGCCCCTTGTCTCTCCTCGCTATGGCACCTGGACACAAATGACAAGAATCTCCCATATGGTGTGCGCATTGCTTTTACCCAGAGCAACGTAATGCAGGACATTTCACGATCAGAGACAATCAAGTTGTCACTTAAGATTCCACAAGTTTTTTTTTGCTGTGTAACTTGCATTTTCAATAAACCAGTGTGGATATGTGAGGTGGTTCGTTTCCTTGCCCTTTTCTTGTAGTTTCTTGAAAAGGATTATCCTCCATTACTATTGGGTAATTGTCAAAATAAGGCTAAGCATGAAAAATCTCTCTCCCCAAATCTTCTCTTTATAGTACGTGTGTGTGTGCAATCACATTAACGTTTCAGAAATGGGCAATTTGTTATATTTATTTTCCGCTTTGCCTTGGTTGTATTGACCTTTGGCTCATTGTGTACCGTTAGCCTGTTGTCAGTGTGAAAGCAGCAAATGCTACTTTAACTCGAGGTTTAATGAAACCTAGTTGTTATCCTACCATTGTCTTACGTTGTCATTACAAAGATCCTCCACCTTCTATGTGGTTCCTCGTTCCACAAGTACAACACTTTTCCTGCACGTAAACAGATGAAATTCACTTGTGTTTGCCTGACAGCTTAAACGTTTTAGTACAAAGGTCAAAGATCGGGGCGGTAACAATCCCTGGCATGAGCCCCTCGAAAGGTGTAGACTTTCAATGAGAGGTCTCACCGAGATTTGAACTCGGATCGCTGGATTCAGAGTCCAGAGTGCTAACCATTACACCATGAAACCCAATGTGAAGCTGTTTTCGACATGCAAGATTCCGAACAAAAGAGCGCACGGTCTTGTGAATGCAAGAGCTCCACTATAACTAGAGCAAAGCATTGGACAGAGGGACGCATGCCGAAACCCGGGATCGAACCAGGGACCTTTAGATCTTCAGTCTAACGCTCTCCCAACTGAGCTATTTCGGCCACGTTTGCAGATTTCTTGACTTGCGAATCGTAGTCCGCGGACGACCCCTGGCGCTGAAGCCCTGAATTTTGGAACAGAATGCCAGAGAAAAGCCTTTGGCCAGTACGGGGATCGAACCCGCGACCTTGGCGTTATTAGCACCACGCTCTAGCCAACTGAGCTAACAGGCCATGGGTCTCCTGCTTTCATGATCTGGATTGCCATAGTGCCACCTTGAGTGTCCTCACAATACGATGAACGCTTAAAGCAGGGATCGTCCGGGATTTGAACCCGGGACCTCTCGCACCCAAAGCGAGAATCATGCCCCTAGACCAACGAGCCGAGCGGTGTGCAGCGATTGTGATTTCAAGGCGCTTTGGAAAAGCATTGTCCCCACGTGTGCCCCGTTTCATTGAGCCAAAGCAATGCGCGTCTTTTTCCGATAATGCGCGGGAATTTGCTCAAATGAAAGAGCGCTCGCTTGGCATTCGAGAGGTAGAGGGAATGACGGCCTTATTCTCCATATTAGAGGCTTTTGGAGCTTCCTTCGTGCGACTTAGCCCTCCCTATGCTACCTGTCGAGGCTCACCTTTGCAGAAAAAGGTCTTCGTGTTGAATACTGTTCATATATTCAGTCAAAAAAAGCCTTCAGTGCCCCTTGTCTCTCCTCGCTATGGCACCTGGACACAAATGACAAGAATCTCCCATATGGTGTGCGCATTGCTTTTACCCAGAGCAACGTAATGCAGGACATTTCACGATCAGAGACAATCAAGTTGTCACTTAAGATTCCACAAGTTTTTTTTTGCTGTGTAACTTGCATTTTCAATAAACCAGTGTGGATATGTGAGGTGGTTCGTTTCCTTGCCCTTTTCTTGTAGTTTCTTGAAAAGGATTATCCTCCATTACTATTGGGTAATTGTCAAAATAAGGCTAAGCATGAAAAATCTCTCTCCCCAAATCTTCTCTTTATAGTACGTGTGTGTGTGCAATCACATTAACGTTTCAGAAATGGGCAATTTGTTATATTTATTTTCCGCTTTGCCTTGGTTGTATTGACCTTTGGCTCATTGTGTACCGTTAGCCTGTTGTCAGTGTGAAAGCAGCAAATGCTACTTTAACTCGAGGTTTAATGAAACCTAGTTGTTATCCTACCATTGTCTTACGTTGTCATTACAAAGATCCTCCACCTTCTATGTGGTTCCTCGTTCCACAAGTACAACACTTTTCCTGCACGTAAACAGATGAAATTCACTTGTGTTTGCCTGACAGCTTAAACGTTTTAGTACAAAGGTCAAAGATCGGGGCGGTAACAATCCCTGGCATGAGCCCCTCGAAAGGTGTAGACTTTCAATGAGAGGTCTCACCGAGATTTGAACTCGGATCGCTGGATTCAGAGTCCAGAGTGCTAACCATTACACCATGAAACCCAATGTGAAGCTGTTTTCGACATGCCAGATTCCGAAGAAAAGAGCGCACGGTCTTGTGAATGCAAGAGCTCCACTATAACTAGAGCAAAGCATTGGAAAGAGGGACGCATGCCGAAACCCGGGATCGAACCAGGGACCTTTAGATCTTCAGTCTAACGCTCTCCCAACTGAGCTATTTCGGCCACGTTTGCAGATTTCTTGACTTGCGAATCGTAGTCCGCGGACGACCCCTGGCGCTGAAGACCTGAATTATGGAACAGAATGCCAGAGAAAAGCCTTTGGCCAGTACGGGGATCGAACCCGCGACCTTGGCGTTATTAGCACCACGCTCTAGCCAACTGAGCTAACAGGCCATGGGTCTCCTGCTTTCATGATCTGGATTGCCATAGTGCCACCTTGAGTGTCCTCACAATACGATGAACGCTTAAAGCAGGGCTCCTCCGGGATTTGAACCCGGGACCTCTCGCACCCAAAGCGAGAATCATGCCCCTAGACCAACGAGCCGAGCGGTGTGCAGCGATTGTGATTTCAAGGCGCTTTGGAAAAGCATTTTCCCCACGTGTGCCCCGTTTCATTGAGCCAAAGCAATGCGCGTCTTTTTCCGATAATGCGCGGGAATTTGCTCAAATGAAAGAGCCCTCGCTTGGCATTCGAGAGGTAGAGGGAATGACGGCCTTATTCTCCATATTAGAGGCTTTTGGAGCTTCCTTCGTGCGACTTAGCCCTCCCTATGCTACCTGTCGAGGCTCACCTTTGCAGAAAAAGGTCTTCGTGTTGAATACTGTTCATATATTCAGTCACAAAAAGCCTTCAGTGCCCCTTGTCTCTCCTCGCTATGGCACCTGGACACAAATGACAAGAATCTCCCATATGGTGTGCGCATTGCTTTTACCCAGAGCAACGTAATGCAGGACATTTCACGATCAGAGACAATCAAGTTGTCACTTAAGATTCCACAAGTTTTTTTTTGCTGTGTAACTTGCATTTTCAATAAACCAGTGTGGATATGTGAGGTGGTTCGTTTCCTTGCCCTTTTCTTGTAGTTTCTTGAAAAGGATTATCCTCCATTACTATTGGGTAATTGTCAAAATAAGGCTAAGCATGAAAAATCTCTCTCCCCAAATCTTCTCTTTATAGTACGTGTGTGTGTGCAATCACATTAACGTTTCAGAAATGGGCAATTTGTTATATTTATTTTCCGCTTTGCCTTGGTTGTATTGACCTTTGGCTCATTGTGTACCGTTAGCCTGTTGTCAGTGTGAAAGCAGCAAATGCTACTTTAACTCGAGGTTTAATGAAACCTAGTTGTTATCCTACCATTGTCTTACGTTGTCATTACAAAGATCCTCCACCTTCTATGTGGTTCCTCGTTCCACAAGTACAACACTTTTCCTGCACGTAAACAGATGAAATTCACTTGTGTTTGCCTGACAGCTTAAACGTTTTAGTACAAAGGTCAAAGATCGGGGCGGTAACAATCCCTGGCATGAGCCCCTCGAAAGGTGTAGACTTTCAATGAGAGGTCTCACCGAGATTTGAACTCGGATCGCTGGATTCAGAGTCCAGAGTGCTAACCATTACACCATGAAACCCAATGTGAAGCTGTTTTCGACATGCAAGATTCCGAACAAAAGAGCGCACGGTCTTGTGAATGCAAGAGCTCCACTATAACTAGAGCAAAGCATTGGACAGAGGGACGCATGCCGAAACCCGGGATCGAACCAGGGACCTTTAGATCTTCAGTCTAACGCTCTCCCAACTGAGCTATTTCGGCCACGTTTGCAGATTTCTTGACTTGCGAATCGTAGTCCGCGGACGACCCCTGGCGCTGAAGCCCTGAATTTTGGAACAGAATGCCAGAGAAAAGCCTTTGGCCAGTACGGGGATCGAACCCGCGACCTTGGCGTTATTAGCACCACGCTCTAGCCAACTGAGCTAACAGGCCATGGGTCTCCTGCTTTCATGATCTGGATTGCCATAGTGCCACCTTGAGTGTCCTCACAATACGATGAACGCTTAAAGCAGGGATCGTCCGGGATTTGAACCCGGGACCTCTCGCACCCAAAGCGAGAATCATGCCCCTAGACCAACGAGCCGAGCGGTGTGCAGCGATTGTGATTTCAAGGCGCTTTGGAAAAGCATTGTCCCCACGTGTGCCCCGTTTCATTGAGCCAAAGCAATGCGCGTCTTTTTCCGATAATGCGCGGGAATTTGCTCAAATGAAAGAGCGCTCGCTTGGCATTCGAGAGGTAGAGGGAATGACGGCCTTATTCTCCATATTAGAGGCTTTTGGAGCTTCCTTCGTGCGACTTAGCCCTCCCTATGCTACCTGTCGAGGCTCACCTTTGCAGAAAAAGGTCTTCGTGTTGAATACTGTTCATATATTCAGTCACAAAAAGCCTTCAGTGCCCCATGTCTCTCCTCGCTATGGCACCTGGACACAAATGACAAGAATCTCCCATATGGTGTGCGCATTGCTTTTACCCAGAGCAACGTAATGCAGGACATTTCACGATCAGAGACAATCAAGTTGTCACTTAAGATTCCACAAGTTTTTTTTTGCTGTGTAACTTGCATTTTCAATAAACCAGTGTGGATATGTGAGGGGGTTCGTTTCCTTGCCCTTTTCTTGTAGTTTCTTGAAAAGGATTATCCTCCATTACTATTTGGTAATTGTCAAAATAAGGCTAAGCATGAAAAATCTCTCTCCCCAAATCTTCTCTTTATAGTACGTGTGTGTGTGCAATCACATTAACGTTTCAGAAATGGGCAATTTGTTATATTTATTTTCCGCTTTGCCTTGGTTGTATTGACCTTTGGCTCATTGTGTACCGTTGGCCTGTTGTCAGTGTGAAAGCAGCAAATGCTACTTTAACTCGAGGTTTAATGAAACCTAGTTGTTATCCTACCATTGTCTTACGTTGTCATTACAAAGATCCTCCACCTTCTATGTGGTTCCTCGTTCCACAAGTACAACACTTTTCCTGCACGTAAACAGATGAAATTCACTTGTGTTTGCCTGACAGCTTAAACGTTTTAGTACAAAGGTCAAAGATCGGGGGGATAACAATCCCTGGCATGAGCCCCTCGAAAAGGTGGAGACTTTCAATGAGAGGTCTCACCGAGATTTGAACTCGGATCGCTGGATTCAGAGTCCAGAGTGCTAACCTTTACACCATAAAACCCAATGTGAAGCTGTTTTCGACATGCAAGATTCTGAAGAAAAGAGCGCACGGTCTTGTGAATGCAAGAGCTCCACTATAACTAGAGCAAAGCATTGGACAGAGGGACGCATGCCTAAACCCGGGATCGAACCAGGGACCTTTAGATCTTCAGTCTAACGCTCTCCCAACTGAGCTATTTCGGCCACGTTTGCAGGTTTCTTGACTTGCGAATCGTAGTCCGCGGACGACCCCTGGCGCTGAAGCCCTGAATTATGGAACAGAATGCCAGAGAAAAGCCTTTGGCCAGTTCGGGGATCGAACCCGCGACCTTGGCGATATTAGCACCACGTTCTAGCCAACTGAGCTAACAGGCCATGGGTCTCCTGCTTTCATGATCTGGATTGCCATAGTGCCACCTTGAGTGTCCTCACAATACGATGAACGATTAAAGCAGGGCTCGTCCGGGATTTGAAACCTGGACCTCTCGCACCCAAAGCGAGAATCATGCCCCTAGACCAGGGTTCCTCAACTCTTACCCTGGAGGTCCGGAGCACTGCATAGTTTAGCTCCAACCATGATCAAACTTGCCTACCTCTGATTTTCTACTGATCCTGAACACCTTGATTAGCTTGCTCAGGTGTGTTTGATCAGGGCTGGAGCTAAACTCTGCAGTGCTCCGGACCTCCAGGGTAAGAGTTGAGGAACCCTGCCCTAGACCAACGAGCCGAGCGGTGTGCAGCGATTGTGATTTCAAGGCGCTTTGGAAAAGCATTTTCCCCGTGTGCCCCGTTTCATTGAGCCAAGGCAATGCGCGTCTTTTTCCGATAATGCGCGGGAATTTGCTCAAATGATAGAGCGCTCGCTTGGCATTCGAGAGGTAGAGGGAATGACGGCCTTATTCTCCATATTAGAGGCTTTTGGAGCTTCCTTCGTGCGACTTAGCCCTCCCTATGCTACCTGTCGAGGCTCACCTTTGCAGAAAAAGGTCTTCGTGTTGAATACTGTTCATATATTCAGTCACAAAAAGCCTTCAGTGCCCCTTGTCTCTCCTCGCTATGGCACCTGGACACAAATGACAAGAATCTCCCATATGGTGTGCGCATTGCTTTTACCCAGAGCAACGTAATGCAGGACATTTCACGATCAGAGACAATCAAGTTGTCACTTAAGATTCCACAAGTTTTTTTTTGCTGTGTAACTTGCATTTTCAATAAACCAGTGTGGATATGTGAGGTGGTTCGTTTCCTTGCCCTTTTCTTGTAGTTTCTTGAAAAGGATTATCCTCCATTACTATTGGGTAATTGTCAAAATAAGGCTAAGCATGAAAAATCTCTCTCCCCAAATCTTCTCTTTATAGTACGTGTGTGTGTGCAATCACATTAACGTTTCAGAAATGGGCAATTTGTTATATTTATTTTCCGCTTTGCCTTGGTTGTATTGACCTTTGGCTCATTGTGTACCGTTAGCCTGTTGTCAGTGTGAAAGCAGCAAATGCTACTTTAACTCGAGGTTTAATGAAACCTAGTTGTTATCCTACCATTGTCTTACGTTGTCATTACAAAGATCCTCCACCTTCTATGTGGTTCCTCGTTCCACAAGTACAACACTTTTCCTGCACGTAAACAGATGAAATTCACTTGTGTTTGCCTGACAGCTTAAACGTTTTAGTACAAAGGTCAAAGATCGGGGCGGTAACAATCCCTGGCATGAGCCCCTCGAAAGGTGTAGACTTTCAATGAGAGGTCTCACCGAGATTTGAACTCGGATCGCTGGATTCAGAGTCCAGAGTGCTAACCATTACACCATGAAACCCAATGTGAAGCTGTTTTCGACATGCAAGATTCCGAACAAAAGAGCGCACGGTCTTGTGAATGCAAGAGCTCCACTATAACTAGAGCAAAGCATTGGACAGAGGGACGCATGCCGAAACCCGGGATCGAACCAGGGACCTTTAGATCTTCAGTCTAACGCTCTCCCAACTGAGCTATTTCGGCCACGTTTGCAGATTTCTTGACTTGCGAATCGTAGTCCGCGGACGACCCCTGGCGCTGAAGCCCTGAATTTTGGAACAGAATGCCAGAGAAAAGCCTTTGGCCAGTACGGGGATCGAACCCGCGACCTTGGCGTTATTAGCACCACGCTCTAGCCAACTGAGCTAACAGGCCATGGGTCTCCTGCTTTCATGATCTGGATTGCCATAGTGCCACCTTGAGTGTCCTCACAATACGATGAACGCTTAAAGCAGGGATCGTCCGGGATTTGAACCCGGGACCTCTCGCACCCAAAGCGAGAATCATGCCCCTAGACCAACGAGCCGAGCGGTGTGCAGCGATTGTGATTTCAAGGCGCTTTGGAAAAGCATTGTCCCCACGTGTGCCCCGTTTCATTGAGCCAAAGCAATGCGCGTCTTTTTCCGATAATGCGCGGGAATTTGCTCAAATGAAAGAGCGCTCGCTTGGCATTCGAGAGGTAGAGGGAATGACGGCCTTATTCTCCATATTAGAGGCTTTTGGAGCTTCCTTCGTGCGACTTAGCCCTCCCTATGCTACCTGTCGAGGCTCACCTTTGCAGAAAAAGGTCTTCGTGTTGAATACTGTTCATATATTCAGTCACAAAAAGCCTTCAGTGCCCCTTGTCTCTCCTCGCTATGGCACCTGGACACAAATGACAAGAATCTCCCATATGGTGTGCGGATTGCTTTTACCCAGAGCAACGTAATGCAGGACATTTCACGATCAGAGACAATCAAGTTGTCACTTAAGATTCCACAAGTTTTTTTTTGCTGTGTAACTTGCATTTTCAATAAACCAGTGTGGATATGTGAGGTGGTTCGTTTCCTTGCCCTTTTCTTGTAGTTTCTTGAAAAGGATTATCCTCCATTACTATTGGGTAATTGTCAAAATAAGGCTAAGCATGAAAAATCTCTCTCCCCAAATCTTCTCTTTATAGTACGTGTGTGTGTGCAATCACATTAACGTTTCAGAAATGGGCAATTTGTTATATTTATTTTCCGCTTTGCCTTGGTTGTATTGACCTTTGGCTCATTGTGTACCGTTGGCCTGTTGTCAGTGTGAAAGCTGCAAATGCTACTTTAACTCGAGGTTTAATGAAACCTAGTTGTTATCCTACCATTGTCTTACGTTGTCATTACAAAGATCCTCCACCTTCTATGTGGTTCCTCGTTCCACAAGTACAACACTTTTCCTGCACGTAAACAGATGAAATTCACTTGTGTTTGCCTGACAGCTTAAACGTTTTAGTACAAAGGTCAAAGATCGGGGCGGTAACAATCCCTGGCATGAGCCCCTCGAAAAGGTGGAGACTTTCAATGAGAGGTCTCACCGAGATTTGAACTCGGATCGCTGGATTCAGAGTCCAGAGTGCTAACCTTTACACCATAAAACCCAATGTGAAGCTGTTTTCGACATGCAAGATTCTGAAGAAAAGAGCGCACGGTCTTGTGAATGCAAGAGCTCCACTATAACTAGAGCAAAGCATTGGACAGAGGGACGCATGCCTAAACCCGGGATCGAACCAGGGACCTTTAGATCTTCAGTCTAACGCTCTCCCAACTGAGCTATTTCGGCCACGTTTGCAGGTTTCTTGACTTGCGAATCGTAGTCCGCGGACGACCCCTGGCGCTGAAGCCCTGAATTATGGAACAGAATGCCAGAGAAAAGCCTTTGGCCAGTTCGGGGATCGAACCCGCGACCTTGGCGATATTAGCACCACGTTCTAGCCAACTGAGCTAACAGGCCATGGGTCTCCTGCTTTCATGATCTGGATTGCCATAGTGCCACCTTGAGTGTCCTCACAATACGATGAACGATTAAAGCAGGGCTCGTCCGGGATTTGAAACCGGGACCTCTCGCACCCAAAGCGAGAATCATGCCCCTAGACCAACGAGCCGAGCGGTGTGCAGCGATTGTGATTTCAAGGCGCTTTGGAAAAGCATTTTCCCCGTGTGCCCCGTTTCATTGAGCCAAGGCAATGCGCATCTTTTTCCGATAATGCGCGGGAATTTGCTCAAATGATAGAGCGCTCGCTTGGCATTCGAGAGGTAGAGGGAATGACGGCCTTATTCTCCATATTAGAGGCTTTTGGAGCTTCCTTCGTGCGACTTAGCCCTCCCTATGCTACCTGTCGAGGCTCACCTTTGCAGAAAAAGGTCTTCGTGTTGAATACTGTTCATATATTCAGTCACAAAAAGCCTTCAGTGCCCCATGTCTCTCCTCGCTATGGCACCTGGACACAAATGACAAGAATCTCCCATATGGTGTGCGCATTGCTTTTACCCAGAGCAACGTAATGCAGGACATTTCACGATCAGAGACAATCAAGTTGTCACTTAAGATTCCACAAGTTTTTTTTTGCTGTGTAACTTGCATTTTCAATAAACCAGTGTGGATATGTGAGGGGGTTCGTTTCCTTGCCCTTTTCTTGTAGTTTCTTGAAAAGGATTATCCTCCATTACTATTTGGTAATTGTCAAAATAAGGCTAAGCATGAAAAATCTCTCTCCCCAAATCTTCTCTTTATAGTACGTGTGTGTGTGCAATCACATTAACGTTTCAGAAATGGGCAATTTGTTATATTTATTTTCCGCTTTGCCTTGGTTGTATTGACCTTTGGCTCATTGTGTACCGTTGGCCTGTTGTCAGTGTGAAAGCAGCAAATGCTACTTTAACTCGAGGTTTAATGAAACCTAGTTGTTATCCTACCATTGTCTTACGTTGTCATTACAAAGATCCTCCACCTTCTATGTGGTTCCTCGTTCCACAAGTACAACACTTTTCCTGCACGTAAACAGATGAAATTCACTTGTGTTTGCCTGACAGCTTAAACGTTTTAGTACAAAGGTCAAAGATCGGGGGGATAACAATCCCTGGCATGAGCCCCTCGAAAAGGTGGAGACTTTCAATGAGAGGTCTCACCGAGATTTGAACTCGGATCGCTGGATTCAGAGTCCAGAGTGCTAACCTTTACACCATAAAACCCAATGTGAAGCTGTTTTCGACATGCAAGATTCTGAAGAAAAGAGCGCACGGTCTTGTGAATGCAAGAGCTCCACTATAACTAGAGCAAAGCATTGGACAGAGGGACGCATGCCTAAACCCGGGATCGAACCAGGGACCTTTAGATCTTCAGTCTAACGCTCTCCCAACTGAGCTATTTCGGCCACGTTTGCAGGTTTCTTGACTTGCGAATCGTAGTCCGCGGACGACCCCTGGCGCTGAAGCCCTGAATTATGGAACAGAATGCCAGAGAAAAGCCTTTGGCCAGTTCGGGGATCGAACCCGCGACCTTGGCGATATTAGCACCACGTTCTAGCCAACTGAGCTAACAGGCCATGGGTCTCCTGCTTTCATGATCTGGATTGCCATAGTGCCACCTTGAGTGTCCTCACAATACGATGAACGATTAAAGCAGGGCTCGTCCGGGATTTGAAACCTGGACCTCTCGCACCCAAAGCGAGAATCATGCCCCTAGACCAGGGTTCCTCAACTCTTACCCTGGAGGTCCGGAGCACTGCATAGTTTAGCTCCAACCATGATCAAACTTGCCTACCTCTGATTTTCTACTGATCCTGAACACCTTGATTAGCTTGCTCAGGTGTGTTTGATCAGGGCTGGAGCTAAACTCTGCAGTGCTCCGGACCTCCAGGGTAAGAGTTGAGGAACCCTGCCCTAGACCAACGAGCCGAGCGGTGTGCAGCGATTGTGATTTCAAGGCGCTTTGGAAAAGCATTTTCCCCGTGTGCCCCGTTTCATTGAGCCAAGGCAATGCGCGTCTTTTTCCGATAATGCGCGGGAATTTGCTCAAATGATAGAGCGCTCGCTTGGCATTCGAGAGGTAGAGGGAATGACGGCCTTATTCTCCATATTAGAGGCTTTTGGAGCTTCCTTCGTGCGACTTAGCCCTCCCTATGCTACCTGTCGAGGCTCACCTTTGCAGAAAAAGGTCTTCGTGTTGAATACTGTTCATATATTCAGTCACAAAAAGCCTTCAGTGCCCCTTGTCTCTCCTCGCTATGGCACCTGGACACAAATGACAAGAATCTCCCATATGGTGTGCGCATTGCTTTTACCCAGAGCAACGTAATGCAGGACATTTCACGATCAGAGACAATCAAGTTGTCACTTAAGATTCCACAAGTTTTTTTTTGCTGTGTAACTTGCATTTTCAATAAACCAGTGTGGATATGTGAGGGGGTTCGTTTCCTTGCCCTTTTCTTGTAGTTTCTTGAAAAGGATTATCCTCCATTACTATTGGGTAATTGTCAAAATAAGGCTAAGCATGAAAAATCTCTCTCCCCAAATCTTCTCTTTATAGTACGTGTGTGTGTGCAATCACATTAACGTTTCAGAAATGGGCAATTTGTTATATTTATTTTCCGCTTTGCCTTGGTTGTATTGACCTTTGGCTCATTGTGTACCGTTGGCGTGTTGTCAGTGTGAAAGCAGCAAATGCTACTTTAACTCGAGGTTTAATGAAACCTAGTTGTTATCCTACCATTGTCTTACGTTGTCATTACAAAGATCCTCCACCTTCTATGTGGTTCCTCGTTCCACAAGTACAACACTTTTCCTGCACGTAAACAGATGAAATTCACTTGTGTTTGCCTGACAGCTTAAACGTTTTAGTACAAAGGTCAAAGATCGGGGCGGTAACAATCCCTGGCATGAGCCCCTCGAAAAGGTGGAGACTTTCAATGAGAGGTCTCACCGAGATTTGAACTCGGATCGCTGGATTCAGAGTCCAGAGCGCTAACCATTACACCATGAAACCCAATGTGAAGCTGTTTTCGACATGCAAGATTCTGAAGAAAAGAGCGCACGGTCTTGTGAATGCAAGAGCTCCACTATAACTAGAGCAAAGCATTGGACAGAGGGACGCATGCCGAAACCCGGGATCGAACCAGGGACCTTTAGATCTTCAGTCTAACGCTCTCCCGACTGAGCTATTTCGGCCACGTTTGCAGATTTCTTGACTTGCGAATCGTAGTCCGCGGACGACCCCTGGCGCTGAAGCCCTGAATTATGGAACAGAATGCCAGAGAAAAGCCTTTGGCCAGTACGGGGCGACCTTGGCGTTATTAGCACCACGCTCTAGCCAACTGAGCTGACAGGCCATGGGTCTCCTGCTTTCATGATCTGGATTGCCATAGTGCCACCTTGAGTGTCCTAACAATAAGATGAACGCTTAAAGCAGGGCTCGTCCGGGATTTGAACCCGGGACCTCTCGCACCCAAAGCGAGAATCATGCCCCTAGACCAACGAGCCGAGCGGTGTGCAGTGATTGTGATTTCAAGGCGCTTTGGAAAAGCATTTTCCCCACGTGTGCCCCGTTTCATTGAGCCAAAGCAATGCGCGTCTTTTTCCGATAATGCGCGGGAATTTGCTCAAATGAAAGAGCCCTCGCTTGGCATTCGAGAGGTAGAGGGAATGACGGCCATATTCTCCATATTAGAGGCTTTTGGAGCTTCCTTCGTGCGACTTAGCCCTCCCTATGCTACCTGTCGAGGCTCACCTTTGCAGAAAAAGGTCTTCGTGTTGAATACTGTTCATATATTCAGTCACAAAAAGCCTTCAGTGCCCCTTGTCTCTCCTCGCTATGGCACCTGGACACAAATGACAAGAATCTCCCATATGGTGTGCGCATTGCTTTTACCCAGAGCAACGTAATGCAGGACATTTCACGATCAGAGACAATCAAGTTGTCACTTAAGATTCCACAAGTTTTTTTTTGCTGTGTAACTTGCATTTTCAGTAAACCAGTGTGGATATGTGAGGTGGTTCGTTTCCTTGCCCTTTTCTTGTAGTTTCTTGAAAAGGGTTATCCTCCATTACTGTTGGGCAATTGTCAAAATAAGGCTAAGCATGAAAAATCTCTCTCCCCAAATCTTCTCTTTATAGTAAGTGTGTGTGTGCAATCACATTAACGTTTCAGAAATGGGCAATTTGTTATATTTATTTTCCGCTTTGCCTTGGTTGTATTGACCTTTGGCTCATTGTGTACCGTTGGCCTGTTGTCAGTGTGAAAGCAGCAAATGCTACTTTAACTCGAGGTTTAATGAAACCTAGTTGTTATCCTACCATTGTCTTACGTTGTCATTACAAAGATCCTCCACCTTCTATGTGGTTCCTCGTTCCACAAGTACAACACTTTTCCTGCACGTAAACAGATGAAATTCACTTGTGTTTGCCTGACAGCTTAAACGTTTTAGTACAAAGGTCAAAGATCGGGGCGGTAACAATCCCTGGCATGAGCCCCTCGAAAAGGTGTAGACTTTCAATGAGAGGTCTCACCGAGATTTGAACTCGGATCGCTGGATTCAGAGTCCAGAGTGCTAACCATTACACCATGAAACCCAATGTTAAGCTGTTTTCGACATGCCAGATTCCGAAGAAAAGAGCGCACGGTCTTGTGAATGCAAGAGCTCCACTATAACTAGAGCAAAGCATTGGACAGAGGGATCTGTTCAATGGGGTTGCATGCCGCATGCCGAAACCCGGGATCTTTAGATCTTCAGTCTAACGCTCTCCCAACTGAGCTATTTCGGCCACGTTTGCAGATTTCTTGACTTGCAAATCGTAGTCCGCGGACGACCCCTGGCGCTGAAGCCCTGAATTATGGAACAGAATGCCAGAGAAAAGCCTTTGGCCAGTACGGGGATCGAACCCGCGACATTGGCGTTATCAGCACCACGCTCTAGCCAACTGAGCTAACAGGCCATGGGTCTCCTGCTCTCATGATCTGGATTGCCATAGTGCCACCTTGAGTGTCCTCACAATACCATGAACGCTTAAAGCAGGGCTCGTCCGGGATTTGAACCCGGGACCTCTCGCACCCAAAGCGAGAATCATGCCCCTAGACCAACGAGCCGAGCGGTGTGCAGCGATTGTGATTTCAAGGCGCTTTGGAAAAGCATTTTCCCCGTGTGCCCCGTTTCATTGAGCCAAGGCAATGCGCGTCTTTTTCCGATAATGCGCGGGAATTTGCTCAAATGATAAAGCGCTCGCTTGGCATTCGAGAGGTAGAGGGAATGACAGCCTTATTCTCAATATTAGAGGCTTTTGGAGCTTCCTTCGTGCGACTTAGCCCTCCCTATGCTACCTGTCGAGGCTCACCTTTGCAGAAAAAGGTCTTCGTGTTGAATACTGTTCATATATTCAGTCACAAAAAGCCTTCAGTGCCCCTTGTCTCTCCTCGCTATGGCACCTGGACACAAATGACAAGAATCTCCCATATGGTGTGCGCATTGCTTTTACCCAGAGCAACGTAATGCAGGACAGTTCACGATCAGAGACAATCAAGTTGTCACTTAAGATTCCACAAGTTTTTTTTTGCTGTGTAACTTGCATTTTCAATAAACCAGTGTGGATATGTGAGGTGGTTCGTTTCCTTGCCCTTTTCTTGTAGTTTCTTGAAAAGGATTATCCTCCATTACTATTGGGTAATTGTCAAAATAAGGCTAAGCATGAAAAATCTCTCTCCCCAAATCTTCTCTTTATAGTACGTGTGTGTGTGCAATCACATTAACGTTTCAGAAATGGGCAATTTGTTATATTTATTTTCCGCTTTGCCTTGGTTGTATTGACCTTTGGCTCATTGTGTACCGTTGGCCTGTTGTCAGTGTGAAAGCAGCAAATGCTACTTTAACTCGAGGTTTAATGAAACCTAGTTGTTATCCTACCATTGTCTTACGTTGTCATTACAAAGATCCTCCACCTTCTATGTGGTTCCTCGTTCCACAAGTACAACACTTTTCCTGCACGTAAACAGATGAAATTCACTTGTGTTTGCCTGACAGCTTAAACGTTTTAGTACAAAGGTCAAAGATCGGGGCGGTAACAATCCCTGGCATGAGCCCCTCGAAAAGGTGTAGACTTTCAATGAGAGGTCTCACCAAGATTTGAACTCGGATCGCTGGATTCAGAGTCCAGAGTGCTAACCATTACACCATGAAACCCAATGTGAAGCTGTTTTCGACATGCAAGATTCCGAAGAAAAGAGCGCACGGTCTTGTGAATGCAAGAGCTCCACTATAACTAGAGCAAAGCATTGGACAGAGGGACGCATGCCGAAACCCGGGATCGAACCAGGGACCTTGAGATCTTCAGTCTAACGCTCTCCCAACTGAGCTATTTCGGCCTCGTTTGCAGGTTTCTTGAATTGCGAATCGTAGTTCGCGGACGACCCCTGGCGCTGAAGCCCTGAATTATGGAACAGAATGCCAGAGAAAAGCCTTTGGCCAGTACGGGGATCGAACCCGCGACCTTGGCGTTATTAGCACCACGCTCTAGCCAACTGAGCTAACAGGCCATGGGTCTCCTGCTTTCATGATCTGGATTGCCATAGTGCCACCTTGAGTGTCCTCACAATACGATGAACGCTTAAAGCAGGGCTCGTCCGGGATTTGAACCCGGGACCTCTCGCACCCAAAGCGAGAATCATGCCCCTAGACCAACGAGCCGAGCGGTGTGCAGCGATTGTGATTTCAAGGCGCTTTGGAAAAGCATTTTCCCCACGTGTGCCCTGTTTCATTGAGCCAAAGCAATGCGCGTCTTTTTCCGATAATGCGCGGGAATTTGCTCAAATGAAAGAGCGCTCGCTTGGCATTCGAGAGGTAGAGGGAATGACGGCCTTATTCTCCATATTAGAGGCTTTTGGAGCTTCCTTCGTGCGACTTAGCCCTCCCTATGCTACCTGTCGAGGCTCACCTTTGCAGAAAAAGGTCTTCGTGTTGAATACTGTTCATATATTCAGTCACAAAAAGCCTTCAGTGCCCCTTGTCTCTCCTCGCTATGGCACCTGGACACAAATGACAAGAATCTCCCATATGGTGTGCGCATTGCTTTTACCCAGAGCAACGTAATGCAGGACATTTCACGATCAGAGACAATCAAGTTGTCACTTAAGATTCCACAAGTTTTTTTTTGCTGTGTAACTTGCATTTTCAATAAACCAGTGTGGATATGTGAGGTGGTTCGTTTCCTTGCCCTTTTCTTGTAGTTTCTTGAAAAGGGTTATCCTCCATTACTGTTGGGTAATTGTCAAAATAAGGCTAAGCATGAAAAATCTCTCTCCCCAAATCTTCTCTTTTTAGTACGTGTGTGTGTGCAATCACATTAACGTTTCAGAAATGGGCAATTTCTTATATTTATTTTCCGCTTTGCCTTGGTTGTATTGACCTTTGGCTCATTGTGTACCGTTGGCCTGTTGTCAGTGTGAAAGCAGCAAATGCTACTTTAACTCGAGGTTTAATGAAACCTAGTTGTTATCCTACCATTGTCTTACGTTGTCATTACAAAGATCCTCCACCTTCTATGTGGTTCCACAAGTACAACACTTTTCCTGCACGTAAACAGATGAAATTCACTTGTGTTTGCCTGACTGCTTAAACGTTTTAGTACAAAGGTCAAAGATCGGGGCGGTAACAATCCCTGGCATGAGCCCCTCGAAAAGGTGTAGACTTTCAATGAGAGGTCTCACCAAGATTTGAACTCGGATCGCTGGATTCAGAGTCCAGAGTGCTAACCATTACACCATGAAACCCAATGTGAAGCTGTTTTGGACATGCAAGATTCCGAAGAAAAGAGCGCACGGTCTTGTGAATGCAAGAGCTCCACTATAACTAGAGCAAAGCATTGGACAGAGGGACGCATGCCGAAACCCGGGATCGAACCAGGGACCTTTAGATCTTCAGTCTAACGCTCTCCCGACTGAGCTATTTCGGCCACGTTTGCAGATTTCTTGACTTGCGAATCGTAGTCCGCGGACGACCCCTGGCGCTGAAGCCCTGAATTATGGAACAGAATGCCAGAGAAAAGCCTTTGGCCAGTACGGGGCGACCTTGGCGTTATTAGCACCACGCTCTAGCCAACTGAGCTGACAGGCCATGGGTCTCCTGCTTTCATGATCTGGATTGCCATAGTGCCACCTTGAGTGTCCTCACAATACGATGAACGCTTAAAGCAGGGCTCGTCCGGGATTTGAACCCGGGACCTCTCGCACCCAAAGCGAGAATCATGCCCCTAGACCAACGAGCCGAGCGGTGTGCAGTGATTGTGATTTCAAGGCGCTTTGGAAAAGCATTTTCCCCACGTGTGCCCCGTTTCATTGAGCCAAAGCAATGCGCGTCTTTTTCCGATAATGCGCGGGAATTTGCTCAAATGAAAGAGCCCTCGCTTGGCATTCGAGAGGTAGAGGGAATGACGGCCATATTCTCCATATTAGAGGCTTTTGGAGCTTCCTTCGTGCGACTTAGCCCTCCCTATGCTACCTGTCGAGGCTCACCTTTGCAGAAAAAGGTCTTCGTGTTGAATACTGTTCATATATTCAGTCACAAAAAGCCTTCAGTGCCCCTTGTCTCTCCTCGCTATGGCACCTGGACACAAATGACAAGAATCTCCCATATGGTGTGCGCATTGCTTTTACCCAGAGCAACGTAATGCAGGACATTTCACGATCAGAGACAATCAAGTTGTCACTTAAGATTCCACAAGTTTTTTTTTGCTGTGTAACTTGCATTTTCAATAAACCAGTGTGGATATGTGAGGTGGTTCGTTTCCTTGCCCTTTTCTTGTAGTTTCTTGAAAAGGGTTATCCTCCATTACTGTTGGGCAATTGTCAAAATAAGGCTAAGCATGAAAAATCTCTCTCACCAAATCTTCTCTTTATAGTACGTGTGTGTGTGCAATCACATTAACGTTTCAGAAATGGGCAATTTGTTATATTTATTTTCCGCTTTGCCTTGGTTGTATTGACCTTTGGCTCATTGTGTACCGTTGGCCTGTTGTCAGTGTGAAAGCAGCAAATGCTACTTTAACTCGAGGTTTAATGAAACCTAGTTGTTATCCTACCATTGTCTTACGTTGTCATTACAAAGATCCTCCACCTTCTATGTGGTTCCTCGTTCCACAAGTACAACACTTTTCCTGCACGTAAACAGATGAAATTCACTTGTGTTTGCCTGACAGCTTAAACGTTTTAGTACAAAGGTCAAAGATCGGGGGGATAACAATCCCTGGCATGAGCCCCTCGAAAAGGTGTAGACTTTCAATGAGAGGTCTCACCGAGATTTGAACTCGGATCGCTGGATTCAGATTCCAGAGTGCTAACCATTACACCATGAAACCCAATGTGAAGCTGTTTTCGACATGCCAGATTCCGAAGAAAAGAGCGCACGGTCTTGTGAATGCAAGAGCTCAACTATAACTAGAGCAAAGCATTGGAAAGAGGGACGCATGCCGAAACCCGGGATCGAACCAGGGACCTTTAGATCTTCAGTCTAACGCTCTCCCAACTGAGCTATTTCGGCCACGTTTGCAGATTTCTTGACTTGCGAATCGTAGTCCGCGGACGACCCCTGGCGCTGAAGCCCTGAATTATGGAACAGAATGCCAGAGAAAAGCCTTTGGCCAGTACGGGGATCGAACCCGCGACCTTGGCGTTATTAGCACCACGCTCTAGCCAACTGAGCTAACAGGCCATGGGTCTCCTGCTTTCATGATCTGGATTGCCATAGTGCCACCTTGAGTGTCCTCACAATACGATGAACGCTTAAAGCAGGGCTCCTCCGGGATTTGAACCCGGGACCTCTCGCACCCAAAGCGAGAATCATGCCCCTAGACCAACGAGCCGAGCGGTGTGCAGCGATTGTGATTTCAAGGCGCTTTGGAAAAGCATTTTCCCCACGTGTGCCCCGTTTCATTGAGCCAAAGCAATGCGCGTCTTTTTCCGATAATGCGCGGGAATTTGCTCAAATGAAAGAGCCCTCGCTTGGCATTCGAGAGGTAGAGGGAATGACGGCCTTATTCTCCATATTAGAGGCTTTTGGAGCTTCCTTCGTGCGACTTAGCCCTCCCTATGCTACCTGTCGAGGCTCACCTTTGCAGAAAAAGGTCTTCGTGTTGAATACTGTTCATATATTCAGTCACAAAAAGCCTTCAGTGCCCCTTGTCTCTCCTCGCTATGGCACCTGGACACAAATGACAAGAATCTCCCATATGGTGTGCGCATTGCTTTTACCCAGAGCAACGTAATGCAGGACATTTCACGATCAGAGACAATCAAGTTGTCACTTAAGATTCCACAAGTTTTTTTTTGCTGTGTAACTTGCATTTTCAATAAACCAGTGTGGATATGTGAGGTGGTTCGTTTCCTTGCCCTTTTCTTGTAGTTTCTTGAAAAGGATTATCCTCCATTACTATTGGGTAATTGTCAAAATAAGGCTAAGCATGAAAAATCTCTCTCCCCAAATCTTCTCTTTATAGTACGTGTGTGTGTGCAATCACATTAACGTTTCAGAAATGGGCAATTTGTTATATTTATTTTCCGCTTTGCCTTGGTTGTATTGACCTTTGGCTCATTGTGTACCGTTAGCCTGTTGTCAGTGTGAAAGCAGCAAATGCTACTTTAACTCGAGGTTTAATGAAACCTAGTTGTTATCCTACCATTGTCTTACGTTGTCATTACAAAGATCCTCCACCTTCTATGTGGTTCCTCGTTCCACAAGTACAACACTTTTCCTGCACGTAAACAGATGAAATTCACTTGTGTTTGCCTGACAGCTTAAACGTTTTAGTACAAAGGTCAAAGATCGGGGCGGTAACAATCCCTGGCATGAGCCCCTCGAAAAGGTGTAGACTTTCAATGAGAGGTCTCACCGAGATTTGAACTCGGATCGCTGGATTCAGAGTCCAGAGTGCTAACCATTACACCATGAAACCCAATGTGAAGCTGTTTTCGACATGCAAGATTCCGAACAAAAGAGCGCACGGTCTTGTGAATGCAAGAGCTCCACTATAACTAGAGCAAAGCATTGGACAGAGGGACGCATGCCGAAACCCGGGATCGAACCAGGGACCTTTAGATCTTCAGTCTAACGCTCTCCCAACTGAGCTATTTCAGCCACGTTTGCAGATTTCTTGACTTGCGAATCGTAGTCCGCGGACGACCCCTGGCGCTGAAGCCCTGAATTTTGGAACAGAATGCCAGAGAAAAGCCTTTGGCCAGTACGGGGATCGAACCCGCGACCTTGGCGTTATTAGCACCACGCTCTAGCCAACTGAGCTAACAGGCCATGGGTCTCCTGCTTTCATGATCTGGATTGCCATAGTGCCACCTTGAGTGTCCTCACAATACGATGAACGCTTAAAGCAGGGCTCGTCCGGGATTTGAACCCGGGACCTCTCGCACCCAAAGCGAGAATCATGCCCCTAGACCAACGAGCCGAGCGGTGTGCAGCGATTGTGATTTCAAGGCGCTTTGGAAAAGCATTGTCCCCACGTGTGCCCCGTTTCATTGAGCCAAAGCAATGCGCGTCTTTTTCCGATAATGCGCGGGAATTTGCTCAAATGAAAGAGCGCTCGCTTGGCATTCGAGAGGTAGAGGGAATGACGGCCTTATTCTCCATATTAGAGGCTTTTGGAGCTTCCTTCGTGCGACTTAGCCCTCCCTATGCTACCTGTCGAGGCTCACCTTTGCAGAAAAAGGTCTTCGTGTTGAATACTGTTCATATATTCAGTCACAAAAAGCCTTCAGTGCCCCTTGTCTCTCCTCGCTATGGCACCTGGACACAAATGACAAGAATCTCCCATATGGTGTGCGGATTGCTTTTACCCAGAGCAACGTAATGCAGGACATTTCACGATCAGAGACAATCAAGTTGTCACTTAAGATTCCACAAGTTTTTTTTTGCTGTGTAACTTGCATTTTCAATAAACCAGTGTGGATATGTGAGGTGGTTCGTTTCCTTGCCCTTTTCTTGTAGTTTCTTGAAAAGGATTATCCTCCATTACTATTGGGTAATTGTCAAAATAAGGCTAAGCATGAAAAATCTCTCTCCCCAAATCTTCTCTTTATAGTACGTGTGTGTGTGCAATCACATTAACGTTTCAGAAATGGGCAATTTGTTATATTTATTTTCCGCTTTGCCTTGGTTGTATTGACCTTTGGCTCATTGTGTACCGTTGGCCTGTTGTCAGTGTGAAAGCTGCAAATGCTACTTTAACTCGAGGTTTAATGAAACCTAGTTGTTATCCTACCATTGTCTTACGTTGTCATTACAAAGATCCTCCACCTTCTATGTGGTTCCTCGTTCCACAAGTACAACACTTTTCCTGCACGTAAACAGATGAAATTCACTTGTGTTTGCCTGACAGCTTAAACGTTTTAGTACAAAGGTCAAAGATCGGGGCGGTAACAATCCCTGGCATGAGCCCCTCGAAAAGGTGGAGACTTTCAATGAGAGGTCTCACCGAGATTTGAACTCGGATCGCTGGATTCAGAGTCCAGAGTGCTAACCTTTACACCATAAAACCCAATGTGAAGCTGTTTTCGACATGCAAGATTCTGAAGAAAAGAGCGCACGGTCTTGTGAATGCAAGAGCTCCACTATAACTAGAGCAAAGCATTGGACAGAGGGACGCATGCCTAAACCCGGGATCGAACCAGGGACCTTTAGATCTTCAGTCTAACGCTCTCCCAACTGAGCTATTTCGGCCACGTTTGCAGGTTTCTTGACTTGCGAATCGTAGTCCGCGGACGACCCCTGGCGCTGAAGCCCTGAATTATGGAACAGAATGCCAGAGAAAAGCCTTTGGCCAGTTCGGGGATCGAACCCGCGACCTTGGCGATATTAGCACCACGTTCTAGCCAACTGAGCTAACAGGCCATGGGTCTCCTGCTTTCATGATCTGGATTGCCATAGTGCCACCTTGAGTGTCCTCACAATACGATGAACGATTAAAGCAGGGCTCGTCCGGGATTTGAAACCGGGACCTCTCGCACCCAAAGCGAGAATCATGCCCCTAGACCAACGAGCCGAGCGGTGTGCAGCGATTGTGATTTCAAGGCGCTTTGGAAAAGCATTTTCCCCGTGTGCCCCGTTTCATTGAGCCAAGGCAATGCGCATCTTTTTCCGATAATGCGCGGGAATTTGCTCAAATGATAGAGCGCTCGCTTGGCATTCGAGAGGTAGAGGGAATGACGGCCTTATTCTCCATATTAGAGGCTTTTGGAGCTTCCTTCGTGCGACTTAGCCCTCCCTATGCTACCTGTCGAGGCTCACCTTTGCAGAAAAAGGTCTTCGTGTTGAATACTGTTCATATATTCAGTCACAAAAAGCCTTCAGTGCCCCTTGTCTCTCCTCGCTATGGCACCTGGACACAAATGACAAGAATCTCCCATATGGTGTGCGCATTGCTTTTACCCAGAGCAACGTAATGCAGGACATTTCACGATCAGAGACAATCAAGTTGTCACTTAAGATTCCACAAGTTTTTTTTTGCTGTGTAACTTGCATTTTCAATAAACCAGTGTGGATATGTGAGGGGGTTCGTTTCCTTGCCCTTTTCTTGTAGTTTCTTGAAAAGGATTATCCTCCATTACTATTTGGTAATTGTCAAAATAAGGCTAAGCATGAAAAATCTCTCTCCCCAAATCTTCTCTTTATAGTACGTGTGTGTGTGCAATCACATTAACGTTTCAGAAATGGGCAATTTGTTATATTTATTTTCCGCTTTGCCTTGGTTGTATTGACCTTTGGCTCATTGTGTACCGTTGGCCTGTTGTCAGTGTGAAAGCTGCAAATGCTACTTTAACTCGAGGTTTAATGAAACCTAGTTGTTATCCTACCATTGTCTTACGTTGTCATTACAAAGATCCTCCACCTTCTATGTGGTTCCTCGTTCCACAAGTACAACACTTTTCCTGCACGTAAACAGATGAAATTCACTTGTGTTTGCCTGACAGCTTAAACGTTTTAGTACAAAGGTCAAAGATCGGGGGGATAACAATCCCTGGCATGAGCCCCTCGAAAAGGTGGAGACTTTCAATGAGTGGTCTCACCGAGATTTGAACTCGGATCGCTGGATTCAGAGTCCAGAGTGCTAACCTTTACACCATAAAACCCAATGTGAAGCTGTTTTCGACATGCAAGATTCTGAAGAAAAGAGCGCACGGTCTTGTGAATGCAAGAGCTCCACTATAACTTGAGCAAAGCATTGGACAGAGGGACGCATGCCTAAACCCGGGATCGAACCAGGGACCTTTAGATCTTCAGTCTAACGCTCTCCCAACTGAGCTATTTCGGCCACGTTTGCAGGTTTCTTGACTTGCGAATCGTAGTCCGCGGACGACCCCTGGCGCTGAAGCCCTGAATTATGGAACAGAATGCCAGAGAAAAGCCTTTGGCCAGTTCGGGGATCGAACCCGCGACCTTGGCGATATTAGCACCACGTTCTAGCCAACTGAGCTAACAGGCCATGGGTCTCCTGCTTTCATGATCTGGATTGCCATAGTGCCACCTTGAGTGTCCTCACAATACGATGAACGATTAAAGCAGGGCTCGTCCGGGATTTGAAACCGGGACCTCTCGCACCCAAAGCGAGAATCATGCCCCTAGACCAACGAGCCGAGCGGTGTGCAGCGATTGTGATTTCAAGGCGCTTTGGAAAAGCATTTTCCCCGTGTGCCCCGTTTCATTGAGCCAAGGCAATGCGCGTCTTTTTCCGATAATGCGCGGGAATTTGCTCAAATGATAGAGCGCTCGCTTGGCATTCGAGAGGTAGAGGGAATGACGGCCTTATTCTCCATATTAGAGGCTTTTGGAGCTTCCTTCGTGCGACTTAGCCCTCCCTATGCTACCTGTCGAGGCTCACCTTTGCAGAAAAAGGTCTTCGTGTTGAATACTGTTCATATATTCAGTCACAAAAAGCCTTCAGTGCCCCTTGTCTCTCCTCGCTATGGCACCTGGACACAAATGACAAGAATCTCCCATATGGTGTGCGCATTGCTTTTACCCAGAGCAACGTAATGCAGGACATTTCACGATCAGAGAAAATCAAGTTGTCACTTAAGATTCCACAAGTTTTTTTTTGCTGTGTAACTTGCATTTTCAATAAACCAGTGTGGATATGTGAGGTGGTTCGTTTCCTTGCCCTTTTCTTGTAGTTTCTTGAAAAGGATTATCCTCCATTACTATTGGGTAATTGTCAAAATAAGGCTAAGCATGAAAAATCTCTCTCCCCAAATCTTCTCTTTATAGTACGTGTGTGTGTGCAATCACATTAACGTTTCAGAAATGGGCAATTTGTTATATTTATTTTCCGCTTTGCCTTGGTTGTATTGACCTTTGGCTCATTGTGTACCGTTGGCCTGTTGTCAGTGTGAAAGCTGCAAATGCTACTTTAACTCGAGGTTTAATGAAACCTAGTTGTTATCCTACCATTGTCTTACGTTGTCATTACAAAGATCCTCCACCTTCTATGTGGTTCCTCGTTCCACAAGTACAACACTTTTCCTGCACGTAAACAGATGAAATTCACTTGTGTTTGCCTGACAGCTTAAACGTTTTAGTACAAAGGTCAAAGATCGGGGGGATAACAATCCCTGGCATGAGCCCCTCGAAAAGGTGGAGACTTTCAATGAGTGGTCTCACCGAGATTTGAACTCGGATCGCTGGATTCAGAGTCCAGAGTGCTAACCTTTACACCATAAAACCCAATGTGAAGCTGTTTTCGACATGCAAGATTCTGAAGAAAAGAGCGCACGGTCTTGTGAATGCAAGAGCTCCACTATAACTTGAGCAAAGCATTGGACAGAGGGACGCATGCCTAAACCCGGGATCGAACCAGGGACCTTTAGATCTTCAGTCTAACGCTCTCCCAACTGAGCTATTTCGGCCACGTTTGCAGGTTTCTTGACTTGCGAATCGTAGTCCGCGGACGACCCCTGGCGCTGAAGCCCTGAATTATGGAACAGAATGCCAGAGAAAAGCCTTTGGCCAGTTCGGGGATCGAACCCGCGACCTTGGCGATATTAGCACCACGTTCTAGCCAACTGAGCTAACAGGCCATGGGTCTCCTGCTTTCATGATCTGGATTGCCATAGTGCCACCTTGAGTGTCCTCACAATACGATGAACGATTAAAGCAGGGCTCGTCCGGGATTTGAAACCGGGACCTCTCGCACCCAAAGCGAGAATCATGCCCCTAGACCAACGAGCCGAGCGGTGTGCAGCGATTGTGATTTCAAGGCGCTTTGGAAAAGCATTTTCCCCGTGTGCCCCGTTTCATTGAGCCAAGGCAATGCGCGTCTTTTTCCGATAATGCGCGGGAATTTGCTCAAATGATAGAGCGCTCGCTTGGCATTCGAGAGGTAGAGGGAATGACGGCCTTATTCTCCATATTAGAGGCTTTTGGAGCTTCCTTCGTGCGACTTAGCCCTCCCTATGCTACCTGTCGAGGCTCACCTTTGCAGAAAAAGGTCTTCGTGTTGAATACTGTTCATATATTCAGTCACAAAAAGCCTTCAGTGCCCCATGTCTCTCCTCGCTATGGCACCTGGACACAAATGACAAGAATCTCCCATATGGTGTGCGCATTGCTTTTACCCAGAGCAACGTAATGCAGGACATTTCACGATCAGAGACAATCAAGTTGTCACTTAAGATTCCATAAGTTTTTTTTTGCTGTGTAACTTGCATTTTCAATAAACCAGTGTGGATATGTGAGGGGGTTCGTTTCCTTGCCCTTTTCTTGTAGTTTCTTGAAAAGGATTATCCTCCATTACTATTGGGTAATTGTCAAAATAAGGCTAAGCATGAAAAATCTCTCTCCCCAAACCTTCTCTTTATAGTACGTGTGTGTGTGCAATCACATTAACGTTTCAGAAATGGGCAATTTGTTATATTTATTTTCCGCTTTGCCTTGGTTGTATTGACCTTTGGCTCATTGTGTACCGTTGGCCTGTTGTCAGTGTGAAAGCAGCAAATGCTACTTTAACTCGAGGTTTAATGAAACCTAGTTGTTATCCTACCATTGTCTTACGTTGTCATTACAAAGATCCTCCACCTTCTATGTGGTTCCTCGTTCCACAAGTACAACACTTTTCCTGCACGTAAACAGATGAAATTCACTTGTGTTTGCCTGACAGCTTAAACGTTTTAGTACAAAGGTCAAAGATCGGGGCGGTAACAATCCCTGGCATGAGCCCCTCGAAAAGGTGGAGACTTTCAATGAGAGGTCTCACCGAGATTTGAACTCGGATCGCTGGATTCAGAGTCCAGAGCGCTAACCATTACACCATGAAACCCAATGTGAAGCTGTTTTCGACATGCAAGATTCTGAAGAAAAGAGCGCACGGTCTTGTGAATGCAAGAGCTCCACTATAACTAGAGCAAAGCATTGGACAGAGGGACGCATGCCGAAACCCGGGATCGAACCAAAGCGAGAATCATGCCCCTAGACCAACGAGCCGAGCGGTGTGCAGCGATTGTGATTTCAAGGCGCTTTGGAAAAGCATTTTCCCCACGTGTGCCCCGTTTCATTGGGCCAAAGCAATGCGCGTCTTTTTCCGATAATGCGCGGGAATTTGCTCAAATGAAAGAGCCCTCGCTTGGCATTCGAGAGGTAGAGGGAATGACGGCCTTATTCTCCATATTAGAGGCTTTTGGAGCTTCCTTCGTGCGACTTAGCCCTCCCTATGCTACCCGTCGAGGCTCACCTTTGCAGAAAAAGGTCTTCGTGTTGAATACTGTTCATATATTCAGTCACAAAAAGCCTTCAGTGCCCCTTGTCTCTCCTCGCTATGGCACCTGGACACAAATGACAAGAATCTCCCATATGGTGTGCGCATTGCTTTTACCCAGAGCAACGTAATGCAGGACATTTCACGATCAGAGACAATCAAGTTGTCACTTAAGATTCCACAAGTTTTTTTTTGCTGTGTAACTTGCATTTTCAGTAAACCAGTGTGGATATGTGAGGTGGTTCGTTTCCTTGCCCTTTTCTTGTAGTTTCTTGAAAAGGGTTATCCTCCATTACTGTTGGGCAATTGTCAAAATAAGGCTAAGCATGAAAAATCTCTCTCCCCAAATCTTCTCTTTATAGTAAGTGTGTGTGTGCAATCACATTAACGTTTCAGAAATGGGCAATTTGTTATATTTATTTTCCGCTTTGCCTTGGTTGTATTGACCTTTGGCTCATTGTGTACCGTTGGCCTGTTGTCAGTGTGAAAGCAGCAAATGCTACTTTAACTCGAGGTTTAATGAAACCTAGTTGTTATCCTACCATTGTCTTACGTTGTCATTACAAAGATCCTCCACCTTCTATGTGGTTCCTCGTTCCACAAGTACAACACTTTTCCTGCACGTAAACAGATGAAATTCACTTGTGTTTGCCTGACAGCTTAAACGTTTTAGTACAAAGGTCAAAGATCAGGGGGATAACAATCACTGGCTTGAGCCCCTCGAAAAGGTGTAGACTTTCAATGAGAGGTCTCACCGAGATTTGAACTCGGATCGCTGGATTCAGAGTCCAGAGTGCTAACCATTACACCATGAAACCCAATGTGAAGCTGTTTTCGACATGCCAGATTCCGAAGAAAAGAGCGCACGGTCTTGTGAATGCAAGAGCTCCACTATAACTAGAGCAAAGCATTGGACAGAGGGATCTGTTCAATGGGGTTGCATGCCGCATGCCGAAACCCGGGATCTTTAGATCTTCAGTCTAACGCTCTCCCAACTGAGCTATTTCGGCCACGTTTGCAGATTTCTTGACTTGCAAATCGTAGTCCGCGGACGACCCCTGGCGCTGAAGCCCTGAATTATGGAACAGAATGCCAGAGAAAAGCCTTTGGCCAGTACGGGGATCGAACCCACGACATTGGCGTTATCAGCACCACGCTCTAGCCAACTGAGCTAACAGGCCATGGGTCTCCTGCTCTCATGATCTGGATTGCCATAGTGCCACCTTGAGTGTCCTCACAATACCATGAACGCTTAAAGCAGGGCTCGTCCGGGATTTGAACCCGGGACCTCTCGCACCCAAAGCGAGAATCATGCCCCTAGACCAACGAGCCGAGCGGTGTGCAGCGATTGTGATTTCAAGGCGCTTTGGAAAAGCATTTTCCCCGTGTGCCCCGTTTCATTGAGCCAAGGCAATGCGCGTCTTTTTCCGATAATGCGCGGGAATTTGCTCAAATGATAAAGCGCTCGCTTGGCATTCGAGAGGTAGAGGGAATGACAGCCTTATTCTCAATATTAGAGGCTTTTGGAGCTTCCTTCGTGCGACTTAGCCCTCCCTATGCTACCTGTCGAGGCTCACCTTTGCAGAAAAAGGTCTTCGTGTTGAATACTGTTCATATATTCAGTCACAAAAAGCCTTCAGTGCCCCTTGTCTCTCCTCGCTATGGCACCTGGACACAAATGACAAGAATCTCCCATATGGTGTGCGCATTGCTTTTACCCAGAGCAACGTAATGCAGGACATTTCACGATCAGAGACAATCAAGTTGTCACTTAAGATTCCACAAGTTTTTTTTTGCTGTGTAACTTGCATTTTCAATAAACCAGTGTGGATATGTGAGGTGGTTCGTTTCCTTGCCCTTTTCTTGTAGTTTCTTGAAAAGGATTATCCTCCATTACTATTGGGTAATTGTCAAAATAAGGCTAAGCATGAAAAATCTCTCTCCCCAAATCTTCTCTTTATAGTACGTGTGTGTGTGCAATCACATTAACGTTTCAGAAATGGGCAATTTGTTATATTTATTTTCCGCTTTGCCTTGGTTGTATTGACCTTTGGCTCATTGTGTACCGTTGGCCTGTTGTCAGTGTGAAAGCAGCAAATGCTACTTTAACTCGAGGTTTTATGAAACCTAGTTGTTATCCTACCATTGTCTTACGTTGTCATTACAAAGATCCTCCACCTTCTATGTGGTTCCTCGTTCCACAAGTACAACACTTTTCCTGCACGTAAACAGATGAAATCCACTTGTGTTTGCCTGACGGCTTAAACGTTTTAGTACAAAGGTCAAAGATCGGGGCGGTAACAATCCCTGGCATGAGCCCCTCGAAAGGGTGTAGACTTTCAATGAGAGGTCTCACCGAGATTTGAACTCGGATCGCTGGATTCAGAGTCCAGAGTGCTAACCATTACACCATGAAACCCAATGTGAAGCTGTTTTCGACATGCCAGATTCCGAAGAAAAGAGCGCACGGTCTTGTGAATGCAAGAGTTCCACTATAACTAGAGCAAAGCATTGGACAGAGGGACGCATGCCGAAACCCGGGATCGAACCAGGGACCTTTAGATCTTCAGTCTAACGATCTCCCAACTGAGCTATTTCGGCCACGTTTGCAGATTTCTTGACTTGCGAATCGTAGTACGCGGACGACCCCTGGCGCTGAAGCCCTGAATTATGTTACAGAATGCCAGAGAAAAGCCTTTGGCCAGTACGGGGATCGAACCCGCGACCTTGGCGTTATTAGCACCACGCTCTAGCCAACTGAGCTAACAGGCCATGGGTCTCCTGCATTCATGATCTGGATTGCCATAGTGCCACCTTGAGTGTCCTCACAATACGATGAATGCTTAAAGCAGGGCTCGTCCGGGATTTGAACCCGGGACCTCTCGCACCCAAAGCGAGAATCATGCCCCTAGACCAACGAGCCGAGCGGTGTGCAGCGATTGTGATTTCAAGGCACATTGGAAAACCATTTTCCCTGTGTGCCCCGTTTCATTGAGCCAAGGCAATGCGCGTCTTTTTCCGATAATGCGCGGGAATTTGCTCAAATGATAGAGCGCTCGCTTGGCATTCGAGAGGTAGAGGGAATGACGGCCTTATTCTCCATATTAGAGGCTTTTGGAGCTTCCTTCGTGCGACTTAGCCCTCCCTATGCTACCTGTCGAGGCTCACCTTTGCAGAAAAAGGTCTTCGTGTTGAATACTGTTCATATATTCAGTCACAAAAAGCCTTCAGTGCCCCTTGTCTCTCCTCGCTATGGCACCTGGACACAAATGACAAGAATCTCCCATATGGTGTGCGCATTGCTTTTACCCAGAGCAACGTAATGCAGGACATTTCACGATCAGAGACAATCAAGTTGTCACTTAAGATTCCACAAGTTTTTTTTTTGCTGTGTAACTTGCATTTTCAATAAACCAGTGTGGATATGTGAGGTGGTTCGTTTCCTTGCCCTTTTCTTGTAGTTTCTTGAAAAGGGTTATCCTCCATTACTGTTGGGCAATTGTCAAAATAAGGCTTGCGAATCGTAGGTAAGGTATTGACCTTTGGCTCATTGTGTACCGTTGGCCTGTTGTCAGTGTGAAAGCAGCAAATGCTACTTTAACTCGAGGTTTAATGAAACCTAGTTGTTATCCTACCATTGTCTTACGTTGTCATTACAAAGATCCTCCACCTTCTATGTGGTTCCTCGTTCCACAAGTACAACACTTTTCCTGCATGTAAACAGATGAAATTCACTCGTGTTTGCCTGACAGCTTAAACGTTTTAGTACAAAGGTCAAAGATCGGGGCGGTAACAATCCCTGGCATGAGCCCCTCGAAAAGGTGTAGATTTTCAATGAGAGGTCTCACCGAGATTTGAACTCGGATCGCTGGATTCAGAGTCCAGAGTTCTAACCATTACACCATGAAACCCAACGTGAAGCTGTTTTCGACATGCAAGATTCCGAAGAAAAGAGCGCACGGTCTTGTGAATGCAAGAGCTCCACTATAACTAGAGCAAAGCATTGGACAGAGGGACGCATGCCGAAACCCGCGATCGAACCAGGGACCTTTAGATCTTCAGTCTAACGCTCTCCCGACTGAGCTATTTCGGCAACGTTTGCAGATTTCTTGACTTGCGAATCGTAGTCCGCGGACGACCCCTGGCGCTGAAGCCCTGAATTATGGAACAGAATGCCAGAGAAAAGCCTTTGGCCAGTACGGGGCGACCTCGGCGTTATTAGCACCACGCTCTAGCCAACTGAGCTAACAGGCCATGGGTCTCCTGCTTTCATGATCTGGATTGCCATAGTGCCACCTTGAGTGTCCTCACAATACGATGAACGCTTAAAGCAGGGCTCGTCCGGGATTTGAACCCGGGACCTCTCGCACCCAAAGCGAGAATCATGCCCCTAGACCAACGAGCCGAGCGGTGTGCAGCGATTGTGATTTCAAGGCGCTTTGGAAAAGCATTTTCCCCGTGTGCCCCGTTTCATTGAGCCAAGGCAATGCGCGTCTTTTTCCGATAATGCGCGGGAATTTGCTCAAATGATAGAGCGCTCGCTTGGCATTCGAGAGGTAGAGGGAATGACGGCCTTATTCTCCATATTAGAGGCTTTTGGAGCTTCCTTCGTGCGACTTAGCCCTCTGAAAGAATGTAAACTTCTTATGTCCCCTTGTCTAACAATATTCTATGGTTGAAGAGTCTAGTCGCCTGGAGACAAAGTTTGACACAGACACAAGTGCTTGTTCAATCAGAGTCCAATGTTTATTGTTTTAGGACTAATACTTATAATTTTCTCTTAGGAGGCGTCATATAAAACCACCTAAACAGTGGAAAATCACCAGACTTTCTGTTTAGTCTTTCCTCCTGAACAATCAGATATGATTACATATTCATTATTACAACAACAGAACAATCGTCCATAGGCATCATTAGGAACCTTGATATGGAGAACAACAGATACTTATATCAACATAAGACAGCATGACATGATAGAACTTTCAACGAGGTTAAACAACAAGAATGAAAGGCACATCTTATATGAATAGAAGCTAATATTAATAGGAATTAATAGGAATGAATACATATGATAAATGAATTAAACACAGATGCAATATTTGTAGAGGACAGGACGAAATCCAGATTCTCACAATGGCCACTTTCAGACCAACGGTCTTACAAGCAGTCCTGTGTCCCTTTAAAGAACAAATATATATAGAGTAGTACAAAAGGTTAATCAAAAGGTTAATACAAAATCTTTAATAAAAGGATTGTTGCATTTGCATATTTTTATGTGGTTTTCTGGTTTGCAAGCTGCTCTTTGAGGTAAAAGATCAATCGGACTGATTTGTAATAAAAACATAACAACACCAATCACCCTCAATAAAAACGAAAACATAAACATAATTATATCTACTCTTCATCATCTACCGTGCCAATCTCAATTACCGAATCGTCAAGCCCATTATCTCCTTCCATTACATTGTCACGTCCATCAACATTTCTTGGTTCTTCTATCACCGGTATTGGTTCTGGTTCTAACTCCTGCGTTTGAACACAATCAATATCATCCTCGTCCGTATCGCTGTTATGATCAAATATGGATCCCCAAGTTTGATACTGATCTTTCGGACGATAACCTTTAGATGTGCGTCTAACCAGCATAGCCTGGTTGACGTCAGTCGTTCTTTTTGCTAACATCATTCGATCGGTTCCTTTGGTTGTAAAAGAAGTAACAGATCTTTTAACACATCCCACCACACACTGCAACATGCATGGCAAAAATAATAACAAGGCTAAGATGGTCATCACAACTGGAATTACTGAACCGGTTATCCAATATCCCCATCCCCCGGATAGGCTGTCCAACCATTGAAACCATGTTGCATCTACCGGTGTGGGTTCACGAACTGATTCTCTCATGTGCTTCACAACGTCGGTGATATTGTCTGCATAATCTGGAATTGAAAAACAACAAGATACTCCTAGCATTTTGCACACTCCTCCTTTCTCTGCTGTTAATATATCCAAAGCAAGTCTATGTTGCACGACGGCAACTCTCATTTTCTTTAATTCGTTAGAGATTGAGTTTAAAGCTTGTGCTGTGTCATATTCCAAAGAAAGAACTTGCCATGCCAGAGCATTAATTTTATTCAGAGCAACAGTAGTACCGGTTCCTGTAAACAAACCTGCTAGGGACCATCCCACGTTCTCCCAAGGAGTAGTCCATGGATCACTAGTCTTATGGCCTGCATAATAATTTGGCAGTTTTACTTCCCTTTTATGTCTATTCAGAGATGTGGCCAGATTTGTCTTTTCCATTATACTAGTTCCTGTGGACAAAATAGCAGCATAACAACAACCTTTCCATTCCCCTGCATCTAAATGGTAATATGCAGTTTCACCACAAACCCACACCATTCCTGGTGAACTGTCTAAGTGTGAAAATGGACATTCAAATCCCTCAGTAGTTTTATTGAGATATTGTATGATGCAATTATGATGTCCGTTATTTGATTGAGACAAAGTAATTTCATTTCTACAATCGGACATTCCTACTATATGTCTGCCTGATTTGGAACACACACATAATTCTGCGGGACGAGCATTTACATAAAAGGCAGGACCTTGAAAAGGTTCTCCTGTATACGAACAGTTATAGTCTCGCATTACGGATGTTGGTGGTCTTCCTTCTCGAATATTCAGAGTCATTTGTACAATTAAAGACATTTGTTTTGGCATATTGCAATCACCCTTACCATTTACTAGCATGTCTGCTGTAAGCTCCTGTGTTCTCCACATTGAGTGGAGCTGTATACATACCCAACAATCTCCTCTAACCTCATCTGCTAAGACTTCTCTCTGCAATAAGGCTAAGGCACATGCATAATTACCACCACATTTAGATTTTGCAACTCTTACTTTTTTAGTTTCTTGGTCGAGATTAGAACCCATAAAAAATTCAATATCCTGTGGTGCTTCTCTTTGCTTATTTGAATAGCTGGGTATCGGGTTTGCACTTAGTTCCTTAATTCTTTCTTTTATTTCCCTCATCGTTGGTGGTTCTATTTTAATTTGAACTTCCTGATAACGGTCTTTACCCAATAAGGCCCATACGCAGTAGTAAATTCCTTCATCTCGAAATGTAACCTCTCTTATGGTAACATTCATTATCCCTGCATAACTTTCCTTATGGTCTGGACCAAGAAGCGAAGGAAGAGACTCTATAGGAATGGTTTTTGCCTTACCAAAATATACACAACGTTTTCCATCCCACATTACTCTCTAGGGTAACTTTACAATCTTTATTTCAAACCTGGGGTCGGTGCCTAAGGCTTCAGGGCCATGATACGCTATTACCTCTGACCACCTACACGATCCCTTGCAGATATACAGACTTTCTCCGAATTGTTCCCTAACTGCTTCGATATTGCCAGCTGCCCCCATGGTTAAAGATATTGGGTCACAAAGGAAGCTTGCACTGCTGCCTGCCCTAAGAGTGACCTTGATCGTCTCTTTATCAGGGAAACTTTCATCTACTTCCCGTTTTGGCCGTGTGGCGAGAGTTTCATTTCTCTCTAATTTTACTTCTTGATTTAGGATTATACCAGTGATTATTATACTTATTAGGACTAGAATAATCGTTGTTCCACGCAGTCCACACATACCTGGCTGCCTGAACGGATGCCACGGCCTGTTAGGTTCAATCATTGTGGATGTGGGCAGTCTCTCTTGCTTACAACTAATTCCCCCTCCTCTAGCCTGAAAGCATACAGAACTAGGCTACCTGGTATTCCACGTTGCAGCACTACTCTCGTTGGGTCAGGGGCAATTCCTATGGTCGTTTTTACTGCGTTAAGAAGATCTGGGCCGAACACAATAAGGGCTTCTGCTAGTGTGCACGCAGTGTAAGAATTGATATCTAAGAATTCCATAGGAAATTGATTAGGATAATTTCAATGATTCAATTTGGCCCTCAATGCACCTCAGGGGAAGCTACGGAGTCAGCACTGTTGGCTCAATGGGCCTCCTATCTTCTTGCTTTGGGTGGCCCCTACCTCACAAAAGGTAGTTCTGTCCTCAGCTTAGTCAGTGCTTTCTCTACCCTGAGATGTATTGAGGTGAATCCCCTGTTGAGATTCTATGTTAAATTGGAGCTTGCCTGCTCTCCTGAAGAACACAACTTCAGTCTGGAAGCGTGTATCCACTGTGGCTGGTAGTCCGTCAGAACTCCAGTCCGTGTTACGGCAATCAGAGTCGCTGGTCCGTGGTACTTTGGTTCTCCAACCTTTGTTGGCTTCAGATTCCTCACAAAGACCTTATGTCCTGGAACAAAGTTATGAGTAGGGTTTTCTGAGGGAAGAGGAAGGCACAAAGAAACATCAGCACATATCGAATTTAACTTTTCGACTAGGGAGGTCACGTAGTCTTCCTGGATCACCTGAAGATCACCTAAACAAGAAATACCAGACCGGCCTTTGACCCACGGGGTCGGGAAAGGTCTACCCATTAGTACCTCGAACGGTGACAATTTTGTCGTGGAAGATGGGGTCATTCTTATTTCTGCCAAGACTGCGGGCAATAAATCAACCCACTTTCTTCCTGTATCGAGTACAGCTTTTGTTAGTCGTGTTTTCAGTGTTCGATTACATCTCTCCACGACTGCTGCACTTTGCGGATGATATGGAATATTAAAATGCCAATCAATAGACAACACTTTTGCTAAGAGCTGTGTTACCTTTGACGTGAAACTCGTCCCGTTATCCGATTCCAATCTGGCCGGTACGCCCCACCTTGGCACAATCTCCTTCGTTAAGATTTTTACCACTGTTTTAGCATCTTCCTTTGCGCATGGAAATGCTTCAGGCCACTTTGAGAATCGATCCACAATTACCAAAAGATATTTTAAGTTACCTATTGGCGGCATGTGCGTAAAATCAATTTGTAAATGTTGAAAAGGAGCTTCCGGATGTGTCAATGCATCGTGCTTAGCTGATTTGTGCGGATTTACCTGAGCACATGTTAAGCATGCATCCAAAACAAGCTTTGCTGTTCTATGAACATCGGCTATACAGTACAATTGGTTAATTGCTTGAACTACATTTGCACAACTGGTGTGAGATAACCCATGGTAATGTCTAATTAGGATGATTAACCCTAATTTCGGTAGTGCTATTCTACCCTGTCCATCTCTTATAATCCCTTCCTTATCAGGAGTGCAAACATTTTTCCTCCAATGCTCTAAGTCTCCCTGTGTTGTTTGACTTTGCAGGAATTTGATATCAATGTCAGATACATTCGTTATGTGCACCGTCATTGCTACCTTTGATTCATTTTTTGGATGAAATGGTGATTTAATCTGAGCTTGGGCTGCTGCCTTTGCGGCTTCATCAGCCCTTCTGTTGCCTATAGTCTGTTCATCCTCCCCCGAAGCGTGACCCTTGACCTTTACTATGGCCACTTCGAGCGGAAGCTGAACTGCTTCAGTCAACTGTCCTATCAGATTTGCATGTGCTATTGGCTTTCCATCAGCAGTTTTAAAACTTCTCGCTTCCCACATTCTGGCATAATGGTGAAGAACACTCCAAGCATACCGAGAATCGGTGTGAATTGTTACTCTCTTTCCTGTCATCAGCTCACAGGCCCGTATTAATGCTATCAACTCTGCAGCTTGAGCCGAATTGTAATCTAAAGCAAAAGCTTCTTTTACCTCTCCTGTCTCGGAAACCACAGCATAGCCACAGAGGTAGACACCGTCAGATGGCTTTGAACAAGACCCATCAACATAAATGTGTTCTCCCCCCTCTAGGGGCGTGTCCAACAGATCGAACCTAGAAGAGTAAGAAGTGGTCAGTTCAAAGATGCAATCATGTTCAACATTAAAATCTGCCATGTCTACCATACCCAAAATACCCAGCAAAGCAGGATTAACGTTTGCTGTTGTTTGAATGCTAAGATTTTGTTGTTGCCAGCAGAGTAGCCTCGTAACCTGAGCGTCGTTGCGCTGTCATGTGTTGTGTTTGCATGTTGTGTAAAATTACACCTACCTGATTGGATGCATACAATATTAAAGGGTGTGACAGCACAGTTTTCTCAGCCATCTGTACAATCAGAGCAGCTTCAGCCACAGCACGAAGACATGCTGGCATACCTGTGACTATGTTATCTAACTTTTTAGACAGATATGCAACTGGCCTATATGTTGAGCCATGAAGTTGCAATAGGACCCCTAGAGCTGCACCCACTGTCTCCCTAACATGCAAGTGAAAAGGTTTTGTGTAGTCCGGCAGGCCCAATGCTGGTGCTGTCGTGATGGCTGCTTTCAAAGCATTGAAATGTTCATCAGCTTCCGCAGTCCACTCCAATGCTGTGTTTGGCGGAGCTTTGTGATCTATCAGACCTCTATCAGACCCCTCAGGTGCCTATCGTGAATCGCACAGTCCGGTATCCACTGTCTACAATAGTTAATTAGTCCCAGAAAGCTTTGTAGCTCCTGTATTGTTCGTGGGGACTTAACCTTTCTGATCAGCTGGACCCTATCTGTAGATATTGCTCTGAGACCTTGCATCAACACATGTCCCAGATAGGTTACCTTGGATTGAACCCATTGCAGTTTCTCTTTCGAGGCTTTAAAACCTGTTTCGGCAAGTACATTGCAAACAATTATAGATGCTTTTTCACAGTCCTCCTCCGTCTCCCCCGACACGAGTATGTCATCTGCAAACTGAAGCACACACACTGTTGAAGGCAAATCAGTCATTTTGGCCAAAGTTCTGTGCACTGCTGCAGAAAAGACAGCGGGTGAGTCTACATAGCCCTGAGCAAGGCGTTTCCATGAATATTGCTGCCCCTTAAATGTAAATGCTAACAAAGGCTGAGTATCTGGGTGTACAGGTACAGAGAAAAAGGCTGCACACAAATCAATTACTGTAAAATACTTGTGCGAATGTGGCACTGAATTCATAACAGTCAAAACATCAGGCACAATTGGTGCGAGTGGTATAATTAACTGATTAACTGCCCTTAAATCTTGAGTTAATCTCCAAGTTTTCCCATCCGCTTTCAAAACAGGATTGATTGGTGTGTTATATGGTGAGTGTGTTTGTTCGAGGACACCCTGCTTGACAAAGTTTTCAATCAAATGTTGAATGCCTTGTTCCTTATCTTTAGACAAAGGGTATTGTTTAATGTAGACAGGCTTGTTTGTTTTAAGTTTAGCCTGATAAGGTTCCATGTCAATGAAACCAGTTTCATCCCTGAACTGAGACCATAACAAAGGGTTAATCATGGTGTCCGCCCCTATAGATATGCTGCTACCGGAGGGAGTTACCCTTGAGCCGCTTATCTGTCCACTTGTAGGCAGAGGATCGACGGATGCCTGTAAACTAGACAGAAAGGAAAAAACAACCTTGTTATCAGTAAACTTAATGTCCATGCCTAATTTATGCATCATATCACGACCTAAAAGATTTAGTGGAGCACCTGGAATAATTGTGAATTTGTGGAAGAATGGTTTAATGCCAGAGGCTGCAACCTGTAAAGGGGGTGTTACAGTACAAACAATGTCAGTTCCGGAAATTCCCACAGAGTGAATAATTTGATTAGTAATAGGACCCTCATAACTGTTAGAAGTCATAGACGAAGCATCTGCGCCTGTATCAAGCAGACAGGTTTGAGGCTGGCCGTTTATCATAAGGAAAAAATAAGGCAAATCCTCCCCATTATTCGAAAAGGTCAGGGTCATCATACATAAATCAGAACTGACATCACTCTGATCACTCTGTGGGCACCCCTATTCTTGATTTGAGGGCCACTGGGTTGGGTATGGAGCAGCCGTGGTCTCATATGGAGCACCCGTGGTCTCATGTCTGCTGGGTGGTGTGGGTTGTTGTGTGTGTGTCTCACCAGAAATCGGCTTGCGCAAGTGTCTGCACTCTCGTTTGTAATGGCCCCTCCTTCCGCAACAAAAGCAAATGACCTCAGACTTCTTCCTTTGGCTAGGGTTTACAGCTGTTTGTTCAGTCCTCCTCTTTTCGGGATAGCCTGTAAACATAGCATGTTCCTGTTTTACAGAAAACCCCCCAGAGCTATCCAGCTCTCTGATTCGCTTTCCTAGAGCATCTAAAGTCATATCATGCAAGTTTGAAGTTGTTATTCTGATTAACTGCGCTTGTTTCGGATTCATGTTATTTAACAGAGTATTGACAAATAGAGGCTTTATATCATTATTCATAGGCAATTTAGAATCTTCGACCCATGCTTTCTTAAAACGCACAAAAAAATTGAGCAGCTGATTCCTTCGCTGCCTGCTTAGTGCCTGCAGCATATGATAAGTCCTGTTGATTCCCTAAGCGTTCATCAAGAAACTCTCTTAGCTGTTTGAAAAATGTTTCAACATTAGCAGCCGTCTCCCAAAACATCTCGTGTGGGTTTGCAGCTGTACCGCTATTTGTGATTTTATCATTGTCAAGTAATAATGCGGGACATTTTTCAATCAGCATTTCCTCTGTTACATCTTTCTCTAGTTTTCTTAACAACACCGCTCGGAAATCTCTTCCTGTAAAATGCCCATATTTTGTATGTGTTTGCAAAATTGATACATATTTACCCGCATCCTGTGGAAAAGGCAAGCTTTTACAGATCGCCTCCATATCAGACATTCTTAACGGTCTTTCATTTAGCGTGTTTCCAGCTCTTACCCAACCCATTGAATTTTGAAGGTTTGTTGTTACATTAGGTTTATCAATTAACTTTTCCGGTTTTATCTCTTTTGGTTTTATCGGCAGTGATGGTGCAGAGGGAGAAAACTGTGTCTGGCAAGGGTTCGTATATCCCGGTGGCTTTTCAAATGGCCACTGGTTTTGCTTTGCATACGCAATAATTTTAGATTTTTCCGGACCCTGGTCCCAAACCTTTTTCATGTCTTTCCATACTGTATAAGCTTTATTCATGTATGGATAATCCCATGTTGGGTCTCCCCAACCTCCCGTTGACATGCCCCCTGCCAGTAACATACACTCATCAGCAAATGAACCTTCCCTCGGATAGGGAAAATCAATTTTCGGTTTCATTCCCTCCGACCATCCTGCGATATTGCTAACATATGGATCTGTATAAAATCCTCGATTATTTCTGTACATAAATGCGACTGGCGTTTCGCCCGGCAGTGGCCTCGAAACAGAATTTCCCATCTTACACTCTATATATACCCGGCGGTGATAAACAGTACAGTACAGACAAAACAAAGAAAAACCCTCGTGTTCAATCGACCAACAGTTTCAACAGTGCTGCATGTATTATTTTGTGTTCAGAGGTGGATATTACATTCACCGTCCTTTTCTGACACCAATATCTCAATACATGCAGTAACAGTGATATCAATAATATTTTCAATTTTAACTGTAAGAATTTATCTTTTAGAATAACCATTAAACAGATTTTATTTCTTTTTATTTATTTTTTGTGAGTAACAAAGCCTTTACCTCAAAGCTAACACTTCGATCCCAAATTACAGTGTGATCAAGACTGCATTAAGCATTCATATTCGTGCGTTAATAATTATTTTATTAATTACTGTTGCCAGCCTCGCTGTCACAACAATGGGAAGTCGAATCCCACTAACATGAATTGAAACCTATTCATATTCGTTAATAATTATTTTACTAATTACTGTTGCCAGCCTCAGTGTTACAACAATGGGAGAATCAACTCCCACTAACATGAATTTAAACACACAAGAATCCTACAGGGTAAGCGTTAGATTTCTTTAAGTCATAAAAACTGTATAGAAAAACACTTACCCCTTTTAATGTAGGTCTGTGTCCGATCGTCAGTGTGCCAGAGGTATTTTGTTCTCTTTCGTTCAATGAGAGAAGAGTCTCCCCTCAGACGAGCCCCCAACTGAAAGAATGTAAACTTCGTATGTCCCCTTGTCTAACAATATTCTATGGTTGAAGAGTCTAGTCGACGGAACACACAGAGTTTCAGGCCTGGAGACAAAGTTTGACACAGACACAAGTGCTTGTTCAATCAGAGTCCAATGTTTATTGTTTTAGGACTAATACTTATAATTTTCTCTTAGGAGGCGTCATATAAAACCACCTAAACAGTGGAAAATCACCAGACTTTCTGTTTAGTCTTTCCTCCTGAACAATCAGATATGATTACATATTCATTATTACAACAACAGAACAATCGTCCATAGGCATCATTAGGAACCTTGATATGGAGAACAACAGATACTTATATCAACATAAGACAGCATGACATGATAGAACTTTCAACGAGGTTAAACAACAAGAATGAAAGGCACATCTTATATGAATAGAAGCTAATATTAATATGAATTAATAGGAATGAATACATATGATACGTGAACTTTGTATTAAACACAGATGCAATATTTGTAGAGGACAGGACGAAATCCAGATTCTCACACCCTCCCTATGCTACCTGTTGAGGCTCACCTTTGCAGAAAAAGGTCTTCGTGTTGAATACTGATCATATATTCAGTCACAAAAAGCCTTCAGTGCCCCTTGTCTCTCCTCGCTATGGCACCTGGACACAAATGACAAGAATCTCCCATATGGTGTGTGCATTGCTTTTACCCAGAGCAACGTAATGCAGGACATTTCACGATCAGAGACAATCAAGTTGTCACTTAAGATTCCACAAGTTTTTTTTTGCTGTGTAACTTGCATTTTCAATAAACCAGTGTGGATATGTGAGGTGGTTCGTTTCCTTGCCCTTTTCTTGTACTTTCTTGAAAAGGGTTATCCTCCATTACTGTTGGGTAATTGTCAAAATAAGGCTAAGCATGAAAAATCTCTCTCCCCAAATCTTCTCTTTATAGTACGTGTGTGTGTGCAATCACATTAACGTTTCAGAAATGGGCAATTTGTTATATTTATTTTCCGCTTTACCTTGGTTGTATTGACCTTTGGCTCATTGTGTACCGTTGGCCTGTTGTCAGTGTGAAAGCAGCAAATGCTACTTTAACTCGAGGTTTGATGAAACCTAGTTGTTATCCTACCATTGTCTTACGTTGTCATTACAAAGATCCTCCACCTTCTATGTGGTTCCTCGTTCCACAAGTACAACACTTTTCCTGCACGTAAACAGATGAAATTCACTTGTGTTTGCCTGAGAGCTTAAACGTTTTAGTACAAAGGTCAAAGCGGTAACAATCCCTGGCATGAGCCCCTCGAAAAGGTGTAGACTTTCAATGAGAGGTCTCACCGAGATTTGAACTCGGATCGCCAGATTCAGAGTCCAGAGTGCTAACCATTACACCATGAAACCCAATGTGAAGCTGTTTTCGACATGCCAGATTCCGAAGAAAAGAGCGCACGGTCTTGTGAATGCAAGAGCTCCACTATAACTAGAGCAAAGCATTGGACAGAGGGACGCATGCCGAAACCCGGGATCGAACCAGGGACATTTAGATCTTCAGTCTAACGCTCTCCCAACTGAACTATTTCGGCCACGTTAGCAGATTTCTTGACTTGCGAATCGTAGTCCGCGGACGACCCCTGGCGCTGAAGTCCTGAATTATGGAACAGAATGCCAGAGAAAAGCCTTTGGACAGTACGGGGATCGAACCCGCGACCTTGGCTTTATTAGCACCACGCTCTAGCCAACTGAGCTAACAGGCCATGGGTCTCCTGCTTTCATGATCTGGATTGCCATAGTGCCACCTTGAGTGTCCTCACAATACGATGAACGCTTAAAGCAGGGCTCGTCCGGGATTTGAACCCGGGACCTCTCGCACCCAAAGCGAGAATCATGCCCCTAGACCAACGAGCCGAGCGGTGTGCAGCGATTGTGATTTCAAGGCGCTTTGGAAAAGCATTTTCCCCGCGTGCCCCGTTTCATTGAGCCAAAGCAATGCGCGTCTTTTTCCGATAATGCGCGGGAATTTGCTCAAATGATAGAGCGCTCGCTTGGCATTCGAGAGGTAGAGGGAATGACGGCCTTATTCTCCATATTAGAGGCTTTTGGAGCTTCCTTCGTGCGACTTAGCCCTCCCTATGCTACCTGTCGAGGCTCACCTTTGCAGAAAAAGGTCTTCGTGTTGAATACTGTTCATATATTCAGTCACAAATAGCCTTCAGTGCCCCTTGTCTCTCCTCGCTATGGCACCTGGACACAAATGACAAGAATCTCCCATATGGTGTGCGCATTGCTTTTACCCAGAGCAACGTAATGCAGGACATTTCACGATCAGAGAAAATCAAGTTGTCACTTAAGATTCCACAAGTTTTTTTTTGCTGTGTAACTTGCATTTTCAATAAACCAGTGTGGATATGTGAGGTGGTTCGTTTCCTTGCCCTTTTCTTGTAGTTTCTTGAAAAGGGTTATCCTCCATTACTGTTGGGTAATTGTCAAAATAAGGCTAAGCATGAAAAATCTCTCTCCCCAAATCTTCTCTTTATAGTACGTGTGTGTGTGCAATCACATTAACGTTTCAGAAATGGGCAATTTGTTATATTTATTTTCCGCTTTGCCTTGGTTGTATTGACCTTTGGCTCATTGTGTACCGTTGGCCTGTTGTCAGTGTGAAAGCAGCAAATGCTACTTTAACTCGAGGTTTAATGAAACCTAGTTGTTATCCTACCATTGTCTTACGTTGTCATTACAAAGATCCTCCACCTTCTATGTGGTTCCTCGTTCCACAAGTACAACACTTTTCCTGCACGTAAACAGATGAAATTCACTTGTGTTTGCCTGACAGCTTAAACGTTTTAGTACAAAGGTCAAAGATCGGGGCGGTAACAATCCCTGGCATGAGCCCCTCGAAAAGGTTTAGACTTTCAATGAGAGGTCTCACCGAGATTTGAACTCGGATCGCTGGATTCAGAGTCCAGAGTGCTAACCATTACACCATGAAACCCAATGTGAAGCTGTTTTGGACATGCAAGATTCCGAAGAAAAGAGCGCACGGTCTTGTGAATGCAAGAGCTCCACTATAACTAGAGCAAAGCATTGGACAGAGGGACGCATGCCGAAACCCGGGATCGAACCAGGGACCTTTAGATCTTCAGTCTAACGCTCTCCCGACTGAGCTATTTCGGCCACGTTTGCAGATTTCTTGACTTGCGAATCGTAGTCCGCGGACGACCCCTGGCGCTGAAGCCCTGAATTATGGAACAGAATGCCAGAGAAAAGCCTTTGGCCAGTACGGGGCGACCTTGGCGTTATTAGCACCACGCTCTAGCCAACTGAGCTGACAGGCCATGGGTCTCCTGCTTTCATGATCTGGATTGCCATAGTGCCACCTTGAGTGTCCTCACAATACGATGAACGCTTAAAGCAGGGCTCGTCCGGGATTTGAACCCGGGACCTCTCGCACCCAAAGCGAGAATCATGCCCCTAGACCAACGAGCCGAGCGGTGTGCAGCGATTGTGATTTCAAGGCGCTTTGGAAAAGCATTTTCCCTGTGTGCCCCGTTTCATTGAGCCAAGGCAATGCGTGTCTTTTTCCGATAATGCGCGGGAATTTGCTCAAATGATAGAGCGCGCGCTTGGCATTCGAGAGGTAGAGGGAATGACGGCCTTATTCTCCATATTAAAGGCTTTTGGAGCTTCCTTCGTGCGACTTAGCCCTCCCTGTGCTACCTGTCGAGGCTCACCTTTGCAGAAAAAGGTCTTCGTGTTGAATACTGTTCATATATTCAGTCACAAAAAGCCTTCAGTGCCCCTTGTCTCTCCTCGCTATGGCACCTGGACACAAATGACAAGAATCTCCCATATGGTGTGCGCATTGCTTTTACCCAGAGCAACGTAATCCAGGACATTTCACGATCAGAGACAATCAAGTTGTCACTTAAGATTCCACAAGTTTTTTTTTGCTGTGTAACTTGCATTTTCAATAAACCAGTGTGGATATGTGAGGTGGTTCGTTTCCTTGCCCTTTTCTTGTAGTTTCTTGAAAAGGGTTATGCTCCATTACTGTTGGGCAATTGTCAAAATAAGGCTAAGCATGAAAAATCTCTCTGCCCAAATCTTCTCTTTATAGTACGTGTGTGTGTGCAATCACATTAACGTTTCAGAAATGGGCAATTTGTTATATTTATTTTACGCTTTGCCTTAGTTGTATTGACCTTTGGCTCATTGTGTACCGTTGGCCTGTTGTCAGTGTGAAAGCAGCAAATGCTACTTTAACTCGAGGTTTAATGAAACCTAGTTGTTATCCTACCATTGTCTTACGTTGTCATTACAAAGATCCTCCACCTTCTATGTGGTTCCTCGTTCCACAAGTACAACACTTTTCCTGCACGTAAACAGATGAAATTCACTTGTGTTTGCCTGACAGCTTAAACGTTTTAGTACAAAGGTCAAAGATCGGGGCGGTAACAAACCCTGGCATGAGCCCCTCGAAAAGGTGTAGACTTTCAATGAGAGGTCTCACCAAGATTTGAACTCGGATCGCTGGATTCAGAGTCCAGAGTGCTAACCATTACACCATGAAACCCAATGTGAAGCTGTTTTTCGACATGCCAGATTCCGAAGAAAAGAGCGCACGGTCTTGTGAATGCAAGAGCTCCACTATAACTAGAGCAAAGCATTGGACAGAGGGACGCATGCCGAAACCCGGGATCGAACCAGGGACCTTTAGATCTTCAGTCTAACGCTCTCCCAACTGAGCTATTTCGGCCACGTTTGCAGATTTCTTGACTTGCGAATCGTAGTCCGCGGATGACCCCTGGCGCTGAAGCCCTGAATTATGGAACAGAATGCCAGAGAAAAGCCTTTGGCCAGTACGGGGATCAAACCCCCGACCTTGGCGTTATTAGCACCACGCTCTAGCCAACTGAGCTAACAGGCCATGGCTCTCCTGCTTTCATGATCTGGATTGCCATAGTGCCACCTTGAGTGTCCTCACAATACGATGAACGCTTAAAGCAGGGCTCGTCCGGGATTTGAACCCGGGACCTCTCGCACCCAAAGCGAGAATCATGCCCCTAGACCAACGAGCCGAGCGGTGTGCAGCGATTGTGATTTCAAGGCGCTTTGGAAAAGCATTTTCCCTGTGTGCCCCGTTTCATTGAGCCAAGGCAATGCGTGTCTTTTTCCGATAATGCGCGGGAATTTGCTCAAATGATAGAGCGCGCGCTTGGCATTCGAGAGGTAGAGGGAATGACGGCCTTATTCTCCATATTAAAGGCTTTTGGAGCTTCCTTCGTGCGACTTAGCCCTCCCTGTGCTACCTGTCGAGGCTCACCTTTGCAGAAAAAGGTCTTCGTGTTGAATACTGTTCATATATTCAGTCACAAAAAGCCTTCAGTGCCCCTTGTCTCTCCTCGCTATGGCACCTGGACACAAATGACAAGAATCTCCCATATGGTGTGCGCATTGCTTTTACCCAGAGCAACGTAATCCAGGACATTTCACGATCAGAGACAATCAAGTTGTCACTTAAGATTCCACAAGTTTTTTTTTGCTGTGTAACTTGCATTTTCAATAAACCAGTGTGGATATGTGAGGTGGTTCGTTTCCTTGCCCTTTTCTTGTAGTTTCTTGAAAAGGGTTATGCTCCATTACTGTTGGGCAATTGTCAAAATAAGGCTAAGCATGAAAAATCTCTCTGCCCAAATCTTCTCTTTATAGTACGTGTGTGTGTGCAATCACATTAACGTTTCAGAAATGGGCAATTTGTTATATTTATTTTACGCTTTGCCTTAGTTGTATTGACCTTTGGCTCATTGTGTACCGTTGGCCTGTTGTCAGTGTGAAAGCAGCAAATGCTACTTTAACTCGAGGTTTAATGAAACCTAGTTGTTATCCTACCATTGTCTTACGTTGTCATTACAAAGATCCTCCACCTTCTATGTGGTTCCTCGTTCCACAAGTACAACACTTTTCCTGCACGTAAACAGATGAAATTCACTTGTGTTTGCCTGACAGCTTAAACGTTTTAGTACAAAGGTCAAAGATCGGGGCGGTAACAAACCCTGGCATGAGCCCCTCGAAAAGGTGTAGACTTTCAATGAGAGGTCTCACCAAGATTTGAACTCGGATCGCTGGATTCAGAGTCCAGAGTGCTAACCATTACACCATGAAACCCAATGTGAAGCTGTTTTTCGACATGCCAGATTCCGAAGAAAAGAGCGCACGGTCTTGTGAATGCAAGAGCTCCACTATAACTAGAGCAAAGCATTGGACAGAGGGACGCATGCCGAAACCCGGGATCGAACCAGGGACCTTTAGATCTTCAGTCTAACGCTCTCCCAACTGAGCTATTTCGGCCACGTTTGCAGATTTCTTGACTTGCGAATCGTAGTCCGCGGATGACCCCTGGCGCTGAAGCCCTGAATTATGGAACAGAATGCCAGAGAAAAGCCTTTGGCCAGTACGGGGATCAAACCCCCGACCTTGGCGTTATTAGCACCACGCTCTAGCCAACTGAGCTAACAGGCCATGGCTCTCCTGCTTTCATGATCTGGATTGCCATAGTGCCACCTTGAGTGTCCTCACAATACGATGAACGCTTGAAGCAGGGCTCGTCCGGGATTTGAACCCGGGACCTCTCGCACCCAAAGCGAGAATCATGCCCCTAGACCAACGAGCCGAGCAGTGTGCAGAGATTGTGATTTCAAGGCGCTTTGGAAAAGCATTTTCCCCGTGTGCCCCGTTTCATTGAGCCAAGGCAATGCGCGTCTTTTTCCGATAATGCGCGGGAATTTGCTCAAATGATAGAGCGCTCGCTTGGCATTCGAGAGGTAGAGGGAATGACGGCCTTATTCTCCATATTAGAGGCTTTTGGAGCTTCCTTCGTGCGACTTAGCCCTCCCTATGCTACCTGTCGAGGCTCACCTTTGCAGAAAAAGGTCTTCGTGTTTAATACTGTTCATATATTCAGTCACAAAAAGCCTTCAGTGCCCCTTGTCTCTCCTCGCTATGGCACCTGGACACAAATGACAAGAATCTCCCATATGGTGTGCGCATTGCTTTTACCCAGAGCAACGTAATGCAGGACATTTCACGATCAGAGACAATCAAGTTGTCACTTAAGATTCCACAAGTTTTTTTTTGCTGTGTAACTTGCATTTTCAATAAACCAGTGTGGATATGTGAGGTGGTTCGTTTCCTTGCCCTTTTCTTGTAGTTTCTTGAAAAGGGTTATCCTCCATTACTGTTGGGTAATTGTCAAAATAAGGCTAAGCATGAAAAATCTCTCTCCCAAAATCTTCTCTTTATAGTACGTGTGTGTGTGCAATCACATTAACGTTTCAGAAATGGGCAATTTGTTATATTTATTTTCCGCTTTGCCTTGGTTGTATTGACCTTTGGCTCATTGTGTACCGTTGGCCTGTTGTCAGTGTGAAAGCAGCAAATGCTACTTTAACTCGAGGTTTAATGAAACCTAGTTGTTATCCTACCATTGTCTTACGTTGTCATTACAAAGATCCTCCACCTTCTATGTGGTTCCTCGTTCCACAAGTACAACACTTTTCCTGCACGTAAACAGATGAAATTCACTTGTGTTTGCCTGACAGCTTAAACGTTTTAGTACAAAGGTCAAAGATCGGGGCGGTAACAATCCCTGGCATGAGCCCCTCGGCCGGTCGTGGATAGGTGGTATCCACTGACAGCCAATCAGATTGAAGCTCTTCTCCTGTTGTCCCAGGTCCTTGAGTGATGTCACAGCCAATCAGATTTTTTCACATCTTTTTTTTATGTTCGTTTGCACGGAGGTTCGAATCCCACTCGAAGCAACTCTGAAACATTGTTTTATGTGTGAAATGTAAATGTTGATGTTCATAACAAAATATTCTTAATGTCAGTGTTGAAATAATTTTTTTATTGTTCTCTTCACTATATGTTATTACCCTGTAGGATTTTTGATCAAATGTACATAAAATAATATTTTTAACAGCACCGAATGTATTCACATTTATGAAGAGTATTTTTTTATTTAAACTCCAATTACAATACATATGTCTCTTACCTTTGTAGTGCTATAACATTTGTAAAGAAAATATATTTTACATCAGTTGAAAATATTTGCCATTTATTTGTATGTATATAAATATAAAAAATGAGTAGAAGATAAGTGCTTTTTTAGATAGTTTTTATTGTTTTCTCAACATTTTAAAAGGCAAAACAAACAAGCAAAAGATATTTACAGGTGGAAAATTCTCATTTACTTTTTTCCAGAAACCCATCTCTGTCTTTCCATATTGTAAAAAGTAGACTTTTGAAAGTCTTTCCAGGTCATCTCTTTCTCCATACCCTGCTCTCTGTATATGGAATATACTTTAGCAGGACAATAAACATATTTCCCAGCAATTCCAGGAAAGCCCGTATGTATGTGTGGACTGTTTGGACCTTGTTTGAGTTCCATTTTACAAAACCGACACAGGCGACCTACATGCGGAGATTCAGGAATTTTTCGTTTTTGCTGTCCCTTCTCTTCCACCCTTTTTTTTGTGTCATCCAGTTCCCTCTGGAGGAACTCTGTTTCCATAAAATCTTTAAAAGGCATTATGGGATTTGTCAGCCCTTCACCACTATAAGCCTTAAAAACCTTGGTGGAACAGTAGAAGTACCCAACAGGTCCTTGCTGGTAAAAAAAATGGATGGAGGAACCATCACTTTCATAGCGAGACTTGGGCTGTCTGCAGGCAGCACAAGTCTTCATCTGTTTCTTTTTTTGTTCTGGTTGTTGTTGTTGTTGTTGCTGTTGATGCTTCTCCATAATACCCTCAACGATCCTCTCAATGGTTGCGTGTGAAAGTGGTGTGGTCAGAGCAAGTGCTGGTGGGTTTACAACTGCAGGATTAATTTTAACCACTGGCACACTAGTAGTCTCGCTCCCCTCTGTCAGAGAGTGCCACAGTCGCTGTGTCTGAAGTAGTTTTTCAGGAGAAGTATTTAACGAAGAACTGGTGTTTAGCAATTTGGCCAAGTGCTTGACATACTGAGCTATGTGCAGTTTTGTAGTAGGATGGAGCATGCTGTTGGGATCAGTACTGGAGTTATGGACCATTGCTGCATACTCCTGATCCACAAGTTTGAGCATATCCTTCTTCCCATGATGTTCAGTAAGCAGGTTGTCAATTGCCTCCTTCATTGCCGTTGTCCACCATTTGTGGTCTAGCACAAACACCCTTCAACCAGTCTTCACAGGTCCAGTACGAGCGCTTGCAGGTGAGGACACCATAGGCAGAGGCAGTACATGTGTTGTTCCTATAGCACAGAAAATCAGGCAATCAATATTTTGGCTCTTATACCATTTGTTAAATTAATTTGTTAATTTTTTGAATATTCACCTGGCTCTGACTGAGGCTCTGTGCAGGCACGGTGGAACAATGACACAGGCAGCGTATCAGCAGATTCTACAACAGCAGCAGCAGAAATACTTTTTTCATCAAGATGTATTTTTAGCAAGTATTTAGTTTTATGTGTAAAGAAAAAGGGCATTTTAAGCATGACACTGTACATATGTAAAATGTTTACCTGGCTTAGGCTGAAGATCCACATCAGCACCATGGCATGAGGACAGCAAGGGGGCAGGCAAAGTGATAATGGATCCTAGACGAACAAAACAGCATTAATAGAGTCACTTTAAAGACATAAAGTGTATGATAACGTCCTATATATTCTTTTAAAAAAGCGTTACCTGACTCTGGATGTGGATCAAGGTCAGATGAAAGGTATCCAGCCCTGGCAGTGGACGGTCTGCTTTGCTCGGGAAGATCTAATGGCAGATCAGTTTTGCTCTTGTGCTTTTCCCAATCTAGCACAACAGGGCGACATCCAGGCTCCACATAGTCTAGCCCAAACCTCTCCCCAGAATCCTTGCTGGACACTAGAAGGGCAGGATACTTGGGCATTCCGAACACCCTTTCAGACGCAGTATTGAGATCTGCGATCAGGGATGGATCAAATACACCAGGAAGCCGAACACCTGGTGATTTCAGGTCCACCAGGCGCTGAAAGTTCCAACGTGCCACTCCCATCATCCCCTGGGCTTGAAACAACTCAGAGGAAACACGTGTGCCGGTGACCCACTGAGCCTGGTGGAAGTGGTAGCCCTCCTGCTGTGATGTGCCTCTTATTGGCACCCAGACATCAACTTTAGCTCCCTCACCCTGGACGTGATTAAGCTGCAGTGTCCCACCATGCCTATACAGGATCTCACCTGCTACTTCAGGATCACTCAGACATCCCCTCAAAATATGGACACGCTGAATGCGCCATGTCTTCAACATAGAGGGTTTGTAGAGGTGAACACCATTTGGATCAGCTGCCAAATGGAAGTGCTGCATGACCCCCTCAATCCTTTTGAGAAGTTCTTGAGAACCAGGAATCTTTGTTCTGCAGTGCTCCCGAATGTGCTGCTTGGTGGGGTTGGCTGGCTGAATACCACAAAACGCATAGGCATTCTTGAGCTTCATCAGGTCTTCTTGATCCACCACACAGAAAGCAGCAGACAGGAACTGGGTGAAGGAGCTGTATAAAGCATGATGCTCGGAAACACACTCCCGGTGAAAGCGCCTCATGCAATGAAACAGGTCGAGCTTGACATTGATGTGCTGATTGAAGCGAGATCTTGATGCGCATGCATTTTGCAGTTCACCAGAAGTGGCCTCGGCAATATCAGCATCAGCAGTTCTCCAGGCATTCCAGTTGAGATGTTCTCCAGCCTGCAGATCTGGCACCCTGAACGCTGCACAGCAATCCCTGAAACAGAAATATATATATTTTTAATTATAGTATAATTAAATTTAATTGTAGTATAATTACATATTAAAACTACAGTATTAATAGGTCTAAACAACAGTTTATGAGTAAAAAGAACGTGCACAGATGGTGAATTGTGAGGAAATGCAGGCAAACGATTGCATGATTCAAATGACTCACCTGTCCACCCAATGGTACCTTGCCTTTTCCACTCCTGCAATGTTGTACCGGTTTGCTAGGCCCTGATACATGGGTTCCATTGACCTTTCCGTCTCAGACTGCACCATCACCCACGAAAGGATCATCCAGTTTTCGTTCATGGTGGCGTAAGATGACATTGTGCCAGAGGTAAATGTAACTTTCCTTGCCACTTTCCGGGTGTGGTCAGAACGTAAAGCCTGCCCAAAGGTGCCCTGCAGTAGCTTTCTAATAGCTACCTGTTGTCGCTGGTACTCATAAAGGAGGCAGTCAGTGAGGTAGTCTGCAGACACAGAGATTCCATTCCATCCATCAGGATCATCATACTCGCCAAAGGGAGGAGGCTTGGTCTCATTTCTTAGGAATCCTGTGATGGTTTTCTGTCCATAATTTCCAGCCTCAGAATCCAGGACATTCTGGCAACTGAGGAGGTAGGCAAAGTCGGCACGTTCAAATTTCAGGTGCATCATTTCAATCACCTGCCTGGCCATGTCTGAGGGTGATTTTCCGGTACGCCGCAGCTCATCCATCACAGATCTACAGATGGCCTTCTTGTAAGTAAGAATTGCTGGCAGTACATTTGTAAACCTTTTGGGGAGCTTTTCCAGCCACTGTGGGTTGTCTGCATACCACCTTTTCTTGCAGACTTTGCAGCACAGCCGAGATGAGAAGAGGTAGTACTGACCTGTGATGCCCACGATCACACGAGGTCTACCGACTCCTGCACACGTGACCTGTGCTTTGCTACACCCCGCAATGCATGGCAGAGCATAGTTACTCTTAAGTCTAGCCATCAAGGTGTCATTTTCAGGTTTCCAAATAAAAAAAGGATGAAGCTGAAAATATTTGGCTGACGGCAGATCAGAGACTGTGTCTATCAGCTCAGGTTGAGGAGGTAAACGCCACAGTGACACGGTCTTCATGGGGTTGCTCACAGGAGGAGAGCCTGGCCACAGACCCATGGATTCCAACTCAGTCTTCATCCAGATCCTCTGTTGATGAGAACACTTCCACTGACGCGTGTCATTATCATTTCCAGGAAGCTGTGGAGCAGGAACTCTAGGAAGGGTTGGTGTGCCTGGGTGTTTGAAAATAAGAAAAAATAATAAAGTATTGTTACAGATATTAAATATGTTAATCACTTTTATATCCACAGAATACTCTCTTACTTTGCGCTGTCGGTCGAACAGGTGGTGGAACACACACTGAAGGAGGAGGAGCAGAGGAACATGGTTCTGAAAGCACAAATAAAATAATTAAAGCTGTTGTAAACAAAGTTAAACAAAAAAAAAAACGTTCTAGACATGTGACGAGGTCTCTATAAATTCACAATTCCAAACATAGAAATGATTCAACCCATATATATCTAATGCAACCCATTCTTACCATCTTTGTTAGATTCCTCAAAAGAAAGGGTCCTGCACGCTCGAGAGATACTGCCCTCTGATGAAGAGAGACACATTGTAAAAGAGGTGATAGTTTTAAAAACATGCATTTATAATGTATGATTCAATGTATCCATAAACTTGACATTAGAACACACCTGTCGCTGAAACACCTTTTTTTGATTGTGTGGAAGCTGATGGTTCCTGCACAAGAAACATCAGCTCTTTAGGAAGGGGCACTGGTGTTTTCAGAGCTGGCACAGCTGGTGCTTTAAAAAGGAAGTCAGAAAAAAATTCAATTCAAAGTTATAAAGAAGACAATTATATGATCAGAGAGGCGGAAATAAAATGTGTTTACCATCCACAGGAGACAGACGCAGTTCCTTTCTAGTGACCATCAGTGGTTTCAAAAGGACAGTAGATGGTTCTGCAAGACATAACATCTTGTTAATAATATCAATAGTCTTAAGAGATCTGCTTACTTTAATAGAATGAATGAAATGATGCATTAAGCCTTCTCAAATAATGTCACAAACATTTTAAACTAAACAGGGAATGTAAACAATGTAATTACAAGAACATGCACGTCTTCATGTATTAATAAACTGAAATATTTATAAGTTTACAGTCAAAGTGAGCACTTACCCAGAATGGGGGTTTATCAGTTCATCGTGGTGGGGGAATCAATTCATAGCCCCTTGAACAGTTAGTATAATGCCAACAGCACACAGATTTGTTAGTGACACACGGCCAACACACTGACACATTTAGACAAAAAAAATTCATATTCAGTTTTGGAGAACATTTAATTTCATAATTCATCAACACAAAAGTGCTGACACTAAAGTGAATAAAAACCTGTCGTTGTTTCTGTGGAGTGTTTCACTTCAGCAGCTGAGCACGCAGATGATGCTGGCGCTAACAAATGTAAAAATTAGGGAACATTTATTAAATATATCAACTTATTTAATACAAGATGTCATTTAAGAAAAAAACACTCACACTGCACCAGTAGCTTAGAGGGGGTGATGTTCAGCATTGCAGTCTCCAGCTCAGCGTCTTCATCCATCTCTGTATGGTTGACAAACAAGAGTTAAAGGTTGCTTTTACGCTGCACTTGGAATTTTTCAAATGTAACTTCATACTTTACCTTATTCTTTGTAAAGCACAAAGTATGTTTATACTTATTGACATAAATGTAAAGATTCTCTTCTGAAGGCCAAATGAGGGGAAATAACAACTGACCTGTGGGCTCAGATGTGGCAGGAACATGCGGACGGGCAGACTGCTGCTGCTTCAGCAGGTATTGTTGCAGTTTATGCATCCGTGTCCCTCGGACACACTTAGCCCCCATTACAAAGGACGCGTAACCATCAGCTCTGCCGTCCCAAATCTCCTTCCATGTACTCTTGGCACGAGCTCCGAAACCAACCAGCTGATCGTCGCCTGGTGATGCCGCTGTTGCAGCTGGAGTTTTGGACGTGTAATGTAAAAGAGACAGAATCTCCTCAAAGCTGTGGGCGTACTGCATAAAAGAGACCAGGCTGCTCTTGCTGTGCCCCTCGGTCATTGTGACTCCTGCAGCCTCTTCTTGCTGAAGGTTCTTCATCAGATAGATGGTGTACCCCACATCATTTTCAAGGAGCCACCGGAAGGACTTCCCCTTGTATTTCCCAAACTGCAGGATGTACTCACCAAAAACTTCTTTTTGGTCTGAGGCATCACCTCCTCTTTGACGGACCACATTCAGAGCATTTTGTCTCACAAGCTCCAGCTTAATTGGTGCCGACTTGTCCTGCAAAGATAGGTTGTTTTTTATTGTTCTCGCCTGGTCAGTTGGATCCTGCAGAAGATATCCCAGCGGTCCCTTACGAAACGCAACCTTTACCCTTCCAGGAAAAAAAATGACCCTTTTCTGCATGATGACCTTTTTTTTAAAGTGTTAAAATTTACATTGGAATGAAAAAGATGAAAACCAGATGGTTTTTCACAAATGCAGTACAAACAGTGTTGTGATGCTGCTATGAAGTCGTTCACCGAGATTATGTTTTAGAACCAAAGGAAGCTTTTTGTACCCACATGACTGCCCACTTTAGCTCTTTTGGATGTTTAAGATTTTCTCCATGTAGAGGTGTGGTTAAAAACGTCAAGATAGTGTAAAGACATCTCGTAAAAATTGTCCCAGATGTACCTTCTGTACTTTTCAGTTGTCGGCACCCAGAACGCAGCACTTTGTGTCCAGCACTTGTTGCCTGAGACCTCAGGACGCACCATATAATACAAGGTTAAATACTGTTTGCTCACTTGAGTTTGGATTGTGCAAAGGAGTTAAAATGTAGAAGGTGCCAAGAAAGGCTGATATACGAGATAAGTGACTATTTGTTTGATCTCCTACACAGCTGACTCATCAGAGCCTCACCGCTAAACAGCAGCTTTTTCATTAGAAAATAACCAATTGAGAAAATGGTAATTCCCATACCGGGAGTTGAACCCGGGCCGCCTGGGTGAAAACCAGGAATCCTAACCGCTAGACCATATGAGACGCCTTAGCTAACTTCTTCCGACCTGGAGCCGACATGCACTTCAACTGTTTCCCAGTACAGAGGAAGCGAAATAACAATCACACATTTGAAGTGCATCGCAGAAGATTTTCTACCTATCTGAGCAGGTGCTGACAATAAACTTGCAACAAACGTGGTGAAACCAAGAGTCCCAAAACAGCTAGGAGACAACGATGTACAGAAGCAATCCGACTGAGGCTGATTCTTAAACGCTCTGGTTCTTGGCACAATAACGAAGGCCTGCTGTGAGCGGAGCCGTCCAAAATTACATTAAACTCACGGTGGTTTCATTCTGCGGAAATCTTTCGTAAAAGGCAGAAGATTTATGCGTAGATCAAGAGAAACTCGAGCTGCACCCACCAGCTCTCGGCCCAGTGTGCTTCCTATGTCGCACCGCAATGTTCAAGGGGCTAATATTTGGTCGAGGCTCCTACCTGATAATTCACTCTGGGAGGGGCCAAGAGACAAAGTTCTCTTCCATCAACAAAATACTGCAAAAGCCAAGTCTGAAGAGATGTTCCTGAAGCTAGCATCCTACCGACCACAGGTACTAGGATCTGGATCTTCCAAGAAATAAAATACAAATCTTCAATCTCCGACAACTCTAGCTGAATCAGAACAATGGTACTGTTTAGCGTGTTGACACATGGTTCATATGCTCTCCTACTTTGATAAAAGCATCTGCCAAATGAAAAATGCAAATGGATAGAGTACGGCGTCCTTCTTCCTCTACTGAATTTCTTTTAACCAACAAATTAAAGTGTGATGATGTGTTGACCATTCCACCGAGGTCCAAAGGAGGATTCAGAAAGTCTGCACAACACTCTAAATTAGCCAAGCTTGCAGCCTTCCTCCTGCACACATCCAATATCAAAAAACTAATCTTTTCCAAAGAGAATGCTATGAGATATCGGTTGCAGTTCGGCACAAAAACATTTCCGCAATTGCAAGCCAGTCCTCGTTAGTATAGTGGACAGTATCTCCGCCTGTCACGCGGAAGACCGGGATTCGATTCCCCGACGGGGAGCTTGAGTGTCCTTGTGGGTCATCCCTGCTTTGTCAGCTCTTATGTGCAGCAAGGTATGCCAGGCATGCTCTGTCAGTAGAACATGAGACTCTTAATGTCAGGGTCGGTAGAGGATAAGATTCAGCGTTGTGTGCTCGAGCCCCACGTTGGACGTGCAAATGACTTTTGATCTTGGTGTTTTTCACCTAGGCCTCGGTTCCCAGGCTTAGTGACAGAACAGTCAGGCAGCTTCTTGGAAAATACTGAACACTTGACGACTTAACCGTTATGCTGCAAAGGCGGCTCTCGGAAGACGGACGCTATATTTTCGTGCGGCGACGTTCGTTGTTATGACTTTGCAAACCTCTGCTGTTTCTTTCCAAGTCAAACCGTTGCTCTGTCCGAGAACAACAAATTTGACGTCTCTTTGTGCCGCCGTCTCCTGATGGCTTTCGTGCAACTGTCCATCTTTGTGGCGCCATCGTTGGCGACTGCCCAGCGAGAGACCTCGTGGCGCAACGGTATCGCGTCTGACTCCAGATCAGAAGGTTGTGTGTTCAAATCACGTCGGGGTCAAGATTTCTTTCTGCGTGTACGGCTTGTTAACAACACCGTGAGGCTGATGTCGCACACTAATTGCTGCTAGGAAGTTGTTCACCGAGATTATGTTTTAGAACCAAAGGAAGCTTTTTGTACCCACACGACTTCCCACTTTAGCTCTTTTGGATGTTTAAGGTTTTCTCCATGTAGAGGTGTGGTTAAAAACGTCAAGATAGTGTAAAGACATCTCGTAAAAATTGTCCCAGATGTACCTTCTGTACTTTTCAGTTGTCGGCACCCAGAACGCAGCACTTTGTGTCCAGCACTTGTTGCCTGAGACCTCAGGACGCACCATATAATACAAGGTAAATACTGTTTGCTCACTTGAATTTGGATTGTGCAAAGGAGTTAAAATATAGAAGGTGCCAAGAAAGGCTGATATACGAGATAAGTGACTATTTGTTTAACCTCCTACACAGCTGACTCGTCAGAGCCTCACCGTGAAACAGCAGCTTTTTCATTTGAAAATAACCAATTGAGAAAATGGTAATTCCCATACCGGGAGTTGAACCCGGGCCGCCCGGGTGAAAACCAGGAATCCTTACCGCTAGACCATATGGGACGCCTTAGCTGTCTTCTTCCGACCTGGAGCCGACGTGCACTTCAACTGTTTCCCAGCACAGAGGAAGCGAAATAACAATCACACATTTGAAGTGCATCGCAGAAGATTTTCTACCTATCTGAGCAGGTGCTGACAATAAACTTGCAACAAACGTGGTGAAACCAAGAGTCCCAAAACAGCTAGGAGACAACGATGTGCAGAAGCAAACCGACAGAGGCAGATTCTTAAACGCTCTGGTTCTTGGCACAATAATGAAGGCCTGCTGTGAGCTGAGCCGTCCAAAATTACATTAAACTCTCGGTGGTTTCATTCTGCGGAAATCTTTCGTAAAAGGCAGAACATTTATGCGTAGATCAAGAGAAACTCGAGCTGCACCCATCAGCTCTCGACCCAGTGTGCTTCCTATGTCGCACCGCAATGTTCAAGGGGCTAATATTTGGTCGAGGCTCTTACCTGATAATTCACTCTGGGAGGGGCCAAAGAGACAAATTTCTCTTCCATCAACAAATTACTGCAAAAGCCAAGTCTGAAGAGATGTTCCTGAAGCTAGCATCCTACCGACCACAGGTACTAGGATCTGGATCTACCAAGAAATAAAATACAAATCTTCAATCTCCGACAACTCTAGCTGAATCAGAACAATGGTACTGTTTAGCGTGTTGACACATGGTTCATATGCTCTCCTACTTTGGATAAAAGCATCTGCCAAATGAAAAATGCAAATGGATAGAGTACGGCGTCCTTCTTCCTCTACTGAATTTCTTTTAACCAACAAATTAAAGTGTGATGATGTGTTGACCATTCCACCGAGGTCCAAAGGAGGATTCAGAAAGTCTGCACAACACTCTAAATTAGCCAAGCTTGCAGCCTTCCTACTGCACACATCCAATATCAAAAAACTAATCTTTTCCAAAGAGAATGCTATGAGATATCGGTTGCAGTTCGGCACAAAAACATTTCCGCAATTGCAAGCCAGTCCTCGTTAGTATAGTGGACAGTATCTCCGCCTGTCACGCGGAAGACCGGGATTCGATTCCCTGACGGGGAGCTTGAGTGTCCTTGTGGGTCATCCCTGCTTTGTCAGCTCTTATGTGCAGCAAGGTATGCCAGGCATGCTCTGTCAGTAGAACATGAGACTCTTAATGTCAGGGTCGGTAGAGGATAAGATTCAGCGTCGTGTGCTCGAGCCCCACGTTGGACGTGCAAATGACTTTTGATCTTGGTGTTTTTCACCTAGGCCTCGGTTCCCAGGCTTAGTGACAGAACAGTCAGGCAACTTCTTGGAAAATACTGAACACTTGACGACTTAACCGTTATGCTGCAAATGCGGCTCTCGGAAAACAAACGCTATATTTTCGTGCGGCGACGTTCGTTGTTATGACTTTGCAAACCTCTGCTGTTTCTTTCCAAGTCAAACCGTTGCTCTGTCCGAGAACAACAAATTTGACGTCTCTTTCTGCCGCCGTCTCCTGATGGCTTTCGTGCAACTGTCCGTCTCTGTGGCGCCATCGTTGGCGTCTGCCCAGCGAGAGGCCTCGTGGCGCAACGGTAGCGCGTCTGACTCCAGATCAGAATGTTGCGTGTTCAAATCACGTCGGGGTCAAGATTTCTTTCTGTGTGTACGGCTTGTTAACAACACCGTGAGGCTGATGTCGCACACTAATTGCTGCTAGGAAGTTGTTCACCGAGATTACGTTTTAGAACCAAAGGGAACTTTTTGTACCCACATGACTGCCCACTTTAGCTCTTTTGGATGTTTAAGATTTTCTTCATGTAGAGGTGTGGTTAAAAACGTCAAGATAGTGTAAAGACATCTCGTAAAAATTGTCCCAGATGTACCTTCTGTACTTTTCAGTTGTCGGCACCCAGAACGCAGCACTTTGTGTCCAGCACTTGTTGCCTGAGACCTCAGGACGCACCATATAATACAAGGTTAAAGACTGTTTGCTCACTCGAGTTTGGATTGTGCAAAGGAGTTAAAATGTAGAAGGTGCCAAGAAAGGCTGATATACGAGATAAGTGGCTATTTGTTTTTACCTCCTACACAGCTGACTCGTCAGAGCCTCACCGTGAAACAGCAGCTTTTTCATTTGAAAATAACCAACTGAGAAAATGGTAATTCCCATACCGGGAGTTGAACCCAGGCCGCCTGGGTGAAAACCAGGAATCCTAACCGCTAGACCATATGGGACGCCTTAGCTGTCTCCTTCCGACCTGGAGCCGACGTGCACTTCAACTGTTTCCCAGCACAGAGGAAGCGAAATAACAATCACACATTTGAAGTGCATCGCAGAAGATTTTCTACCTATCTGAGCAGGTGCTGACAATAAACTTGCAACAAACGTGAACTTGTCCAACTTGTCCAACTTGTCCAAGCAAAATCCTTGACAACTGTCTCTGTGGCGAAATCGGTTAGCCCATTCGGCTGTTAACCGAAAGGATGGTGGTTCAAGCCCACCCAGGGATGAAAGCTTTGTGGCGAGCAGCTGTAGTTTTCTGACCCCAAAATGCTGAGGCCCGCCAGTGGAGCTTACTCAACAGAGTCTTACTCTAAAACAATACGGCTTTGCAAACACACTGAAAGAAAAGATGCCTTTGGCTTCTAAAGCCGGGAGTTAAACCCGGACCGCTTGGGTGAAAACAGGAGTCCTGACTGCTGGACCATGCCTGACACCTCAGCAAGCGCAATACGGACTGCAACTGTTTCCAAGAGATTAAGAATCGGAGTAGCGACCCTACATTTTCAATGCAAGTCGGAAAGACTTTTCATTTCTCTGCACGTGTAGTAGCAGTGATTGGATGAGCTGGGTTTAAACATTCTAAAGAACAGCTGAAGAAGTGCTTGGCGCGGCTCTTTTTGAACAAATTGCAGTGCGTTGTTCGCCCGATTGAAGGCGTTCGCCACCAACACATTTCCAAAGCGAGCGGGAAGCAGTTTATTCAACCCCCCCAAAAAGTTGCCTCGGTCCAGATTCGCTGAGACCACAACACAGAGTACTAACCAACCACACGATCAAAGCGAGCTAACAGACGGCTGCACAGGGCTCGGCCGAGATGAAGTTTGCTCTTTCGCCTCTAGAGATACAAATCAACATCTGAGCTTAAGAGACCGCAAACGTAGTCGGCAGGATTCGAACCTGCGCAGGGAGACCCCAATGGATTTCAAGTCCATCGCCTTAACCACTCGGCCAAATATGGGGCAAAATGGACTGTTATGGTGGGGGAAAAGAAAAAAAAAGAAAGAAGAAGGGGGAAAAGAAAGATTGAGCAAAAAATGAAGTAAAATTATAGTATATTTAATATTATAATTACAAAAGGTAAAAAAAACGTATTCAATTTTATCAACAAAATACCTAAGTGCCCATTTAGATCCAAGTAATTGTAATGTTTTTTTTTTTTAAATCGATCTATTTCACTATAACTTCAATAACTGCATTAACTCATATACTGCACCATACCTTTAATAACCGCATTAACTTTCTATTGCACTGCAACTTTAATAGCTAATGTCTATAATCAATGCACACCTAAGTCACTTGCACTACTGTATAGTCTAAATTGTTATCTGTTCATAACCACCTGTACACTAATGTTCACAGTATATAGCCTTCTGTATATATTGTCCATAGTACATACCGACTGTCATATTGTCATAGAACATTCCTTCTGTAAAGTATTTTCATAATAGTTTCATAATAGTATTTTTATGCCCATTGTATAGTATTTTCCTAATATTGTATTCTGTATTTATTCACACTGTATATCATGCACTTGCTAATTGCACTTCTGGTTAGACCTAAACTACATTTCGTTACACTGTACTTATATATGTGTACTGACAATAAAGTTGAATCTAATCTAATCTAATCTAATATACACTTCCAAAATCCTTATATATATGAGATACATTAGATGTAATAGTAAACATTTATTAAATACAATATTAAATATTAACAATAATTATACAATAACTAGAATACAATAAGAAATAGAGAGAGCTATCCTTCAAATTCTGTTAACCTAATACACTACTAAAAATTTACTGTAACTAGATTTAAGACAAGTTTCTTAAAAAAATAAAATAATGTGGTGTTGGTATGGTAATGTTTGTTTGTTGCCTACAAAGAGTCTTTCCACTCTGTAATGCTCTGGCCCGACGCTGGACAGTACCATTTTCCTCTAAGCTGAGTATGACCAGTAATTTTGCTTCTTGACTTGCCACAGATTTTGGATTGATAGTGGTAGTCGTCTTTTGTTTGCCTTTTCTTTGGTGGCTCCCCTCTTGCCACACGCTGTTCATCCTCAAGTGCTGCCTTGTGGAGCCTCCATGCACGTTGTCGGTTTTCAGGTGGTGGCAGAGCTAATGGCTGTTGACCAGGGGGAAGGGAAGACCAACCATGAGGTGGGGGTGGAGCCGATGATGGATACCCGGGTGGAAGGGAAGACCACCCATGAGGTGGGGGTGGATCTGATGATGGATACCCGGGTACAACGGAAGACCAACCATGAGGTGAGGGTGGAGCTGATGATGGATACCCGGGTACAACGGAAGACCAACCATGAGGTGGGGGTGGAGCTGTAACGGATACCCGGGTGCAACGGAAGACCAACCATGAGGTGGGGGTGGAGCTGATGATGGATGCCCGGGTGCAACGGAAGACCAACCATGAGGTGGGGGTGGAGCTGATGATGGATGCCCAGGTGCAACGGAAGACCAACCATGAGGTGGGGGTGGAGCTGATAATGGATGCCCGGGTGCAACGGAAGACCAACCATGAGGTGGGGGTGGAGCTGATGACGGATACCCGGGTGAAAAAGACCAATCAGAACACTCAGACCAGGTATTCCACCCAGGAAAGTCCTGTGCCTCAGGACAGAAGAAATTATTCTGTGCAGCAGGAGAATAGTCTGTGTCATATGGAGATGTGTCTCCTAGCCCAGTGCCTGTGAGTGCATTTGAAGACACTGCAGTTCCACTTCGTGCATATTTACGTTGACGAATGACTGCCTCACCCTCCCGATTCTCAGGCTCCTTGAACTCAATGGGAACATGTCCATGTTCAACAGGTCCAGATGGGAGCTCCCTTGGCTTTGGCAGTGGCTCCTTCGCTATACCAATTTGCTGGGGAAGCTCCACTCCTTGCAGTAAGGTGTCCCGATCAGTTCGTTTCTGTCGGTCAAGAAGCCTTTTTAAAAAAAAAAAACATCTTCAGTTCAAGAGTTATATAAACACTGTGAATTAAACCATTCTAAACAAATGCAAACTAATAGTTAATTTAGAAGTTGTTATAAGGAATATGCTACTAAAGTGAAATTAGGAAGGCAATAACCAACTCACCAAGCTGACACTGTAGTGTTGTTGATTGTAACTAGCACCAGGTTGGTCTTGTCGAGCAGCTCTCGGCAGTCTTCAAGCAGCTGCTTGATGTGACAATACATCATCACAATTGCCTGTGTAATTGGAAAGGTTTTGCCCTTATTGTCTTTAGGTCTGTTTCTGGCTTCCCTGAATTCCTTCAAAAGCTTGAGTGCGATGCATTCTGAAATCCTGTTGATATCAGGTCTCTGAGCTGCCTGGCCATGGGTCATGAATAGTCTGTGGATAAAACAATGCATTTAATGCATTTTGTATGTTATTCTATGGTTCATTGGAGCTTTATAAACATACAGACTAATTAGGAATTTTTATTTCATGCAAATGAAAAGTGAGGGATAATTTATGATGGCACACACTGTAAAAATGTCCTTTAACACAGGTGCACCACAATTTAACTCACCTCTCAGCTGCTTGCTGACCAGGGGCTGAGCCACTACGCTTTCGAGAAGCTCTCCAAGGACCTGGCAAGATCCTTTTCTTGCACTTAAGGGAATACTTGGAAGGGGACTGATCAATAGCATGCAGACACGAATACAACCGCAAGATCTCTGCTATCTCGTTGGTTGACAAAGCAGTGATAGTCCGGTTGAGGCTAATAAGGTACCCTGCCAGGTTATCCACCGCCAAAAAAAACGAAATCCTGGATTACAGTTCTTTGATAAACTGTTCTTCACAAATTACAAGCATAAGCATCACGTATTAGAGTCTTTACCAGAGATGATGTGCTGGGCCCAGCGCAGGACATGTCTTCAATGTCAGGACTGTGAGAGCCACCACTTGGAACAGGGGTTTCCTAGATAATTTTTGAACATTTGTAAGTATACCAATTAAACATTGTAGAGCATTACTTAAATTGAATATATAAATTATAAAACAACTCATGTATTGCTCATATAAGCTAACATTCCTATGCAATTTCAATTTAATTCAAGAAAATGTATATTACCAGAGAAGAGGTCAATAAATCATCATGACTGCTGGAACTGCCAATAGTGCGTGTGTTTAAACTGATGTCTGCTGCATCACATATTGTGACATCCAGACACTCATCCTCCTGAACTTCAACCTGCATCTCTGGCAGAGTGATTTCACCAGGCTCCAGTGGAGAAAGTAGGTCTCCTCTGCCAGATTGTGCCAACAAGTACTCCACTGCTATACGCTCATCTGCCAAAAAGAGGCATCATATTGTAAAAAGAGGAATATATCAGGCTAAATCATAACAGTAAATGTGATGAATGTGGTGTTGGAAATGAATAAAAAAAAATGTGATTTAAAAAAAATACATAAATAAATAAAGTCACACATAGACAACTCAACCAAATACGCTGAAAACACACAGACACATCTTATAACAGTATAGATAGATAATAGATATGACCACCGTTACAGCAATGATCATTCCATTAAAAATGGAATGAATTAAAAATGGAATGAATGGTTAGCGTTTAGGCAGCATTCAAACTCACAGCAAAGCCTGGTATTACTATAGTAAGAGAATGTACAGTATTGAATCTTACTTGTGGGTTTCCCATGGGTTATGAATTCTTGCAGGAGTGCACATCCGAGGAGTCTTTTGCTGAGGACATTAATGTGGGACATTAAACGTACAACATAGATTTTAGTTTGTGATGTACCACTCATGTCCACAGCTTGAAGAGCCCGGTTGATGTTCCATCTCGATGCACCCTCAAGCATGTACATCTGAGTATGTACAGCATTACATCTCCACCCTGTAAGGAAAAATGTGTGACATTGTCAAAATACCATTATAAACCCCTCTACGAACTTCCAAAGCTGACTACCAATTAAAGCTAATTCACTTGTTAACTCAACCTGTGGAAATTGAATTCCTTTATTTTACTTTACTTTTTTTTAAGTCGTATTTAAACTGTTTTTTGTTGTATTCTTCCAAAGTTTAGAAATTCCTTTATTGTGACAACACTACTTAATTACAGACATGATATTCTTGGTATTGTTACCATACCTGGAATGAAAGTGCACTGATGGCGATGAAAGCTTTCAAGAGAAGAGGACCCTCTGCCACACCGCAGTACATCCAGAACCTTGTCACCCTTCTGTAACCCAGAGCCCAGCTTTGTGTAAAGCTGAACACCAGGCGGGTCTTGGATACAGGGTAAATGTTTCTGTTGTACCTCCCAAACGTGCATCATGCTCTCTGGATTAATGAGGCGCAAACCAGTCGTGTCGGTCAGTTCTGTTGGAATATGCCCCTGAAGTTTTTTTAAAAAGTATGTTCTTTTTCGCTTCTTTAAGGTGAGAGAAGTCATCCTTGTCCCATTCAAAGATACAACTGGACAACTTGGAGCAGAAAGTGCCATACAGTGGATGGTGCTCTGTTGTAAGACCAGCAGTGAACCGTCGCATGAAGTGGAAAACATCAAGGCGAACTTTGAACTTCCAAGGTCGAAACCAGGTAAGAACTGGAGTAACACCTACACCAATGAGAAACAATGAGCGAGTTTACACATCTTCTTAGATTTAAATTTGTATCATTTAAAAATATGCTAATGCTATTTATAAATATTCTCTTAAGCCTCTAAATCCGTCAGATTTCACTTCTTTTAAAGAAACATTTTTATCAGGCTCCTAGGTTCAGTTCCATAGCAGATAGCAGATAATTCAGAATGGGCTGAGCGTTATTTAGAAGTCTTTGAAGCAAGATTATTTGAGTAACATATACTTTACTTTGAGAGCATTCACTCATCATTCACTCATCAACATTATAATCTCATTTTTGACAGAGGTGGCTTTTAGAGGGTTCTGCATCTGAACGAACATGAACAAAATATGAACACCTAAAAAAGCCATCTAAACACCATTTTCCTAAATTAGTGGGAAACATGCAGATCTATGATTTATTGTCATTGAGACACATGCCAAAAATTATTGCTTATATGGATTAGAAATGTATAAATGCACACACATTCCTGTTAAGTAATGGCTTAAGTTGACAAACCTGTCCCGCTGCAGCAGTCCCTGTCAACATAAATCGCAGCTGGATCTGGCTCCCTAGCATCCCTGTATCACTTTACAATGCCCTGACACAAGTCATCTAAGCCGGCTCCCTCACCCGTGGTTAGGACACAGTTCAGAACTTGGCCAAATTCATTACCAATGTTGGTCATCCAGGTAGCAGTGTCAGCAATGCCACCAGCAAGCTTTTTAGTAATCTGTATAAATGCATTAAGATAATACAATTTGGTATATTCAATATAATTTAACATGCATTTGGCTCTTTATGTGTATTTATGTTTACCTTTTTGGTAGAATCAAGCTTCAGGATGCTACCATATGTTGATGTTACAACACCCTTAAGCTCATCAAGGTGATTCAGGATTTCATCGGCATGGGCAGTCTCAAACCACTGTGCCAGCGGTAGGGGGCGAAAAGGCGGGGGCTGCTCATAAACCACTTCCGATTGGGTCAGGGCACATCTCTTTTTGTGGAGCTCACAGTCTGTCAGGTAGTCTATACTCCGTCTTGCCCACTCCTCACTATGAATTTCTTCTAGCACTTGTTTCAAGAAACTGGAGCTGTTTCCTGCAGTTCTTGGTTTCATCAAAGTCGCACACTTCCTGTCAAGGGCAAGGTGAGTGGTGAGAACAGCGGGGAATTTATTTCTGTGGGAGGGATCCAGCTGTTTAAGGATCTCTGAACTCCAAGGGCAGACAGGTATCATACATTTACTCCAGCGAGGGTAGTCCACTCCAATTAAGTAATATGTGGAGTCAACATCAATGACTTCCCTAACTTTAGTATAAATGCCTGAATGATGCATCTTCCTATTGCACCGTGTACATTTCAGAGGAATACCCCACATCCTCATTGGTGCCCACAGAAACATCCTCTGCCTAAAGTAACTGCTAGGATCAGGAGTTGAAGTAATAGGCTTGCTGGGACTCGGTGGATGAAACCAGTTTTGTGGAAACTGCTGCTTCAGTCGTCCTGTGGTGTCATACAGACACTGAGCTATCCACTTTTGGTCTGCTGGTTTGAGCACTCGACAGAACTGTTTGGGGAGAAAACTCAGCCAATTTACTTCTGGAGGCCTTAGTGTAATGTCCTGTGATGGTGTTTGTACTGCAGTTTGTGGAGCTCTTTGCTGGTCTTCGATGTATGCAGATGACTGTGCAATGGATGATGTTGGATCCACAGATGTTCTGTCCCCATCTGAAAGACTAATCAAACGATGATGCTTGTCAATGTGGTTAAACAGTCCAACTGCACCCCAGACTTTTTCACCACACTGATCACAACATTCTTGGACATGGTTGTCTGAAAGATGTTCACTGAAACCATCCACATTAACATCTTCGCTACAAAGAGCACACTTAATCGAACTTCTGCTCTGCAGGGCTGGTCTGGAGCCTGCACTGGGCTGCGGGGCTGGTCTTGAGCCTGCACTGGGCTGCGGGGCGATGCTGAAGCCTGCACTGGGCTGCGGGGCTGGTCTGGAGCCTGCACTGGGCTGCGGGGCTGGTCTGGAGCCTGCACTGGACTGCGGGGCGGTGCTGAAGCCTGCACTGGGCTGCGGGGCTGGTCTGGAGCCTGCACTGGACTGCGGGCGGTGCTGAAGCCTGCACTGGGCTGCGGGGCTGGTCTAGAGCCTGCACTGGGCTGCGGGGCGGTGCTGAAGCCTGCACTGGGCTGCGGGGCTGGTCTGGAGCCTGCACTGGGCTGTGGGGCTTGACTGAAACCTGCACTGAAGCTTGCACTGGGCTGGGGGGATTGACTGGAGGCTTCACTGCTCTGTGGGGCTGCCTGCGTCTCTAAAACTGTCTGCTCAGCTGACTGTTAAAAAAAGTGTAAACATCTACATCCTTGCTATCACTTTGTAAATCAATTTACATTCTTGCTGGATAAAATAATTCATCTCTTAAATATCAAATAAATAAATAAAACGGATAAAACAAATGCAGAATTGATGAACATAAGAAAAGGGATAGTATAACAATATTGTGTCATAATATACTTAATTTAGAGTTGTTCATAATCTGTATTAGTCTGTGTGTCCAAATATCTTTCTCTGTTTTCAACCAATCAAATAAGTTTATACAGGTTTGGAATAACTACAGAGTTAGTAAATCATGAGAGAATTAAAATTTTGGGGTAAATTATCCCAAGGCTTCACAGCTCAAAAAATGAACATTTCACCCTTGTGTTGGCGAGTTTTTCACATTTGTCATCACATACCTTATCATCACATTCCTTTTAATCACATACCTTATCATTACATACCTTATGAAAACCACATTTCCAGGGGATTCTTTTGCCAAAGATATCATATGCACGGGTTTGTTTGTGTAATGGGCAGTTATTAATTCTTTTAATATACCTTTAATATACATGTTAGTGTTAACAAGTGCAATTGGATTTAACCAAAAATTGTCTAAACGCATTGGCATTCTGAATTTGGACATTCATCATCATCACCATCACATTATTACAGTTGTTGTACCTTAATGTACATATACCTAAGGCATTTTGCTATTGCAAAATGAATGGCCATGGCGATTTCTAATTTCTAAGTGTTAAACCACAAATTACAATTTAACCGGTTTAGATGAAACCGTAGTGTCAAACTAAGCAACGTTACAATCAGATTCTCTTTCAAGTGATAATGGACTCACCTGCACGCTATCCGAAGACTTTAAAATGATTAAAATGTTTATGTGATTTAAAATAATCCCAACTGTCTCGCGTAGCGCTGGGATGGACGACACAAATGATAATGTTTCGGCCAATGTTCGTTTTGCCCCATTTCTACCAATCAGAAGAGAGCGTTCGGATTGTTACAACTTGTGTTAGGAATTATTTCGCAAGTGTTAGGATTTAAGTAGAATGTGTTAGGACTTGTTAGGACTTATTTAGAATGTGTTAGGACTTGTTAGGACTTATTTAGAATGTGTTAGGAATTGTAACGAATCGTTAGGAATGGCTTTGCTGTCCGATCGCTTGAGGGTACGGCCACGACTACAACAGGTTCCAGGCCTTCTGGGTTTCGGTCGTGCTGCTGCAGAGGACGATGTCAAAAAGGGAAAGGCAGGACTTCAATAAGGACTGCCGTAACCCGGATTCGAACCGGGGTTGCAGCGACCACAACGCAGAGTACTAACCACTATACTGTCACGGCTAGCCAACATGCCTCCGGCAAAGTGACTGAGTGACTACATCTGCAGGGAGAAGATTGGCAGCTTTTGGTGAGGTCTCACGGAATTCCTTGAGCATGTGCTCAAAGCCAATGTGTAGACTCCAACGCACGAGCATACTGTTTATTTAATTTTTATCAACAGAGGGAGGGCCCAGAAGAGCTCACAAGGTAAAGGTGACTAACAATGTGGAAACACATCGCCCGAACAGGAACTTGAACCCTGGACCCTCAGATTAAAAGTCTTATGCTCTACCGACTGAGCTATACGGGCTCTTGAGTTGCGGCGACGTGTTGAGTACAACAGGTGAGTGCAAGTTCATCCCTCATAAATACACCCTAACCAGCTAATGTGGCTCTGGAGGTAAGACGAAAACTAGACTCACAACGATCCAAGCGGAGCAAAGACCCACTGGCAGCGGTGGGATTTGAAACCACGCCTCCAAAGAGACTGGAGGCTTAATCCAGCGCCTTAGACCGCTCGGCCACGCTACCTCAAAAAGGCACCTTGTTCCGGCGGTTTCCTCCATGGTGTTTTACAGTAGGCCCGCTGTGACATTTCGCAGACAATCAAGAGCTTACAGGGTTCTGTCGGCCTAGGGTTCAGTGCACCTTTCTGATGCAGGGGTGTTCAGTCCTATATCTGGAGACGATGCCATCTGTTGATTGCAGTTCATCAAGTACCCTTGAACCGGGTAACGGGCTCTGGGAGCTGAAAGTCAGACGTGTTTTAAACACTGTCCTGACAGCTCATCTTTGGTCTTTTATCTGGTCGTGCTTTCCTTAAAGGTCCATGCAAAGAAAACATTTATAAAATCACATTAAAGGCTATAAAGTATGTACACATTGTTTTACATTAAATGTTTACTCGTTGTTGTATACCTAGTTGCATCGACAACCCATCGAGCACTCCTGTACCTGTCAATTTGTGTTATATCAACAACTCGTGCCATCTGTTGCAGAGTCGCTCTTAAACATTTGTAAAATCACATAAAGGCTATAAAGTATGTACACATTGTTTTACATTAAATGTTTACTCGTTGTTGTATACCTAGTTGCATCGACAACCCATTGAGCACTCCTGTACCTGTCAATTTGTGTTATATCAACAACACGTTGATCTGTTGCAGAGTCGCTCTTAAAGAAAAACATGGTAGTCTATAAAGGCTTGATCTTCTTCTCTCTGTCAAGCAGCCGTAGTCGGCAGGGTTTGAACCGGCGCGGGGAGACCCCAATGGATTTCAAGTCCATCGCCTTAACCACTGGGCCACGACTACAACAGGTTCCAGGGCCTCTGGGTTTAGGTCGTGCTGCAAAGAGGACGATGTCAAAAAGGGAAAGGCAGGACTTCAATAAGATGTGGTGCCCTGCCGTGACCCGGATTCTAACCGGGGATGCGACCACAACGCAGAGTACTAACCACTATACGATCACGGCTAGCCGACGTGCCTCCGGCAAAGTTGCGCTACCAGGACTGAGTGACTAGATCTGCAGTGAGAAGATTGGCAGCTTTTGCTGAGGTCTCACGGAATTCCTTACCCTGCTCAAGGCCAATCTGCAGACCTACAACGCACGAGCAAACTGTTTATTTCATTTTTATCAATAGAGGGAGGGCCCATAAGAGCTCACAAGGTAAAGCTGACTAACAGAGTGGAAACACATCGCCCGAACAGGGACTTGAACCCTGGACCCTCAGATTAAAAGTCTGATGCTCTACCGACTGAGCTATCGGGGCTCTTGAGTTGTAACGACGTGTTCTAAGTCTAGGCTCTCGGGTTGGGGCTTGTTGAGTACAACAGGTGAGTACAGGTTCATCCCTCATCAAACACACCCTAACCAGCTAATGTGGCTCTGGAGGTAAGACGAAAACTAGACTCACAACGATCCAAGCGGAGCAAAGACCCACTGGCAGCGGTGGGATTTGAACCCACGCCTCCAAAGAGACTGGAGCCTTAATCCAGCGCCTTAGACCGCTCGGCCACGCTACCTCAAAAAGGCACCTTGTGCCGCCGGTTTCCTCCATGGTGTTTTACAGTAGGCCCGCTGTGACATTTCGCAGACAATCAAGAGCTTACAGGGTTCTGTCGGCCTAGGGTTCAGTGCACCTTTCTGATGCAGGGGTGTTCAGTCCTATATCTGGAGACGATGCCATCTGTTGATTGCAATTCATCAAGTACCCTTGAACCGGTTAACGGGCTCTGGGAGCTGAAAGTCAGACGTGTTTTAAACACTGCCCTGACAGCTCATCTTTGGTCTTTTATCTGGCCGTGCTTTCCTTAAAGGTCCATGCAAAGAAAACATTTATAAAATCACATTAAAGGCTATAAAGTATGTACATGGAGAACACACCCTACCCTGCTAATGTGGCTCTGGAGGTAAGACGAAAACTAGACTCACAACGATCCAAGCGGAGCAAAGACCCACTGGCAGCGGTGGGATTTGAACCCACGCCTCCAAAGAGACTGGAGCCTTAATCCAGCGCCTTAGACCGCTCGGCCACGCTACCTCAAAAAGGCACCTTGTGCCGCCGGTTTCCTCCATGGTGTTTTACAGTAGGCCCGCTGTGACATTTCGCAGACAATCAAGAGCTTACAGGGTTCTGTCGGCCTAGGGTTCAGTGCACCTTTCTGATGCAGGGGTGTTCAGTCCTATATCTGGAGACGATGCCATCTGTTGATTGCAGTTCATCAAGTACCCTTGAACCGGTTAACGGGCTCTGGGAGCTGAAAGTCAGACGTGTTTTAAACACTGCCCTGACAGCTCATCTTTGGTCTTTTATCTGGCCGTGCTTTCCTTAAAGGTCCATGCAAAGAAAACATTTATAAAATCACATTAAAGGCTATAAAGTATGTACAAATTGTTTTACATTAAATGTTAACTCGTTGTTGTATACCTAGTTGCATCGACAACCCATCGAGCACTCCTGTACCAGTCAATTTGTGTTATATCAACAACTCGTGCCATCTGCTGCAGAGTCGCTCTTAAACATTTGTAAAATCACATTAAAGGCTATAAAGTATGTACACATTGTTTTACATTAAATGTTTACTCGTTGTTGTATACCTAGTTGCATCGACAACCCATCGAGCACTCCTGTACCTGTCAATTTGTGTTATATCAACAACACGTTGATCTGTTGCAGAGTCGCTCTTAAAGAAAAACATGGTAGTCTATAAAGGCTTGATCTTCTTCTCTATCTCAAGCAGCCGTAGTCGGCAGGGTTTGAACCTGCGCGGGGAGACCCCAATGGATTTCAAGTCCATCGCCTTAACCACTCGGCCACAACTACAACAGGCTCCAGGTCCTCTGGGTTTCGGTCGTGCTGCAAAGAGGACGATGTCAAAAAGGGAAAGGCAGGACTTCAATAAGACGTGGTGCCCTGCCGTGACCCGGATTCGAACCGGGGTTGCTGCGACCACAACGCAGAGTACTAACCACTATACGATCACGGCTAGCCAACATGCCTCCGGCAAAGTTGAGCTACCAGGACTGAGTGACTAGATCTGCAGTGAGAAGATTGGCAGCTTTTGCTGAGGTCTCACGGAATTCCTTACGCATGTGCTCGATGAAATCCCTGCTCAAGGCCAATCTGCAGACCTACAACGCACGAGCAAACTGTTTATTTAATTTTCATCAACATAGGGAGGGCCCATAAGAGCTCACAAGGTAAAGCTGACTAATAGAGTGGAAACACATCGCCCGAACAGGGACTTGAACCCTGGACCCTCAGATTAAAAGTCTGATGCTCTACCGACTGAGCTATCCGGGCTCTTGAGTTGTAACGACGTGTTCTAACAACTCGGCCACGACTACAACAGGTTCCAGGGCCTCAGGGTTTCGACCGCTCGGCTTGTTGAGTACAACAGGTGAGTGCAGGTTCATCCCTCATCAAACACACCCTAACCAGCTAATGTGGCTCTGGAGGTAAGACGAAAACTAGACTCACAACGATCCAAGCGGAGCAAAGACCCACTGGCAGCGGTGGGATTTGAACCCACGCCTCCAAAGAGACTGGAGCCTTAATCCAGCGCCTTAGACCGCTCGGCCACGCTACCTCAAAAAGGCACCTTGTGCCGCCGGTTTCCTCCATAGCGTTTTACAGTAGGCCCGCTGTGACATTTCGCAGACAATCAAGAGCTTACAGGGTTCTGTCGGCCTAGGGTTCAGTGCACCTTTCTGATGCAGGGGTGTTCAGTCCTATATCTGGAGACGATGCCATCTGTTGATTGCAGTTCATCAAGTACCCTTGAACCGGGTAACGGGCTCTGGGAGCTGAAAGTCAGACGTGTTTTAAACACTGCCCTGACAGCTCATCTTTGGTCTTTTATCTGGCCGTGCTTTCCTTAAAGGTCCATACAAAGAAAACATTTGTAAAATCACATAAAAGGCTATAAAGTATGTACACATTGTTTTACTACATTGTTATATACCTAGTTGCATCGACGACCCATCGAGCACTCCTGTACCTGTCAATTTGTGTTATATCAACAACACGTTGATCTGTTGCAGAGTCGCTCTTAAAGAAAAACGTGGTAGTCTATAAAGGCTTGATCTTCTTCACTATACGATCACGGCTAGCCAACATGCCTCCGGCAAAGTTGCGCTACCAGGACTGAGTGACTAGATATACTGTGAGAAGATTGGCAGCTTTTGCTGAGGTCTCACGGAATTCCTTACGCATGTGCTCGATGAAATCCCTGCTCAAGGCCAATCTGCAGACCTACAACGCACGAGCAAACTGTTTATTTAATTTTTATCAACAGAGGGAGGGCCCATAAGAGCTCACAAGGTGAAGCTGACTAACAGAGTGGAAACACATCGCCCGAACAGGGACTTGAACCCTGGACCCTCAGATTAAAAGTCTGATGCTCTACCGACTGAGCTATCCGGGCTCTTGAGTTGCAACGACGTGTTCTAAGTGTAGGCTCTCGGGTTGGGGTTTGTTGAGTACAACAGGTGAGTGCAGGTTCATCCCTCATCAAACACACCCTAACCAGCTAATGTGGCTCTGGAGGTAAGACGAAAACTAGACTCACAACGATCCAAGCGGAGCAAAGACCCACTGGCAGCGGTGGGATTTGAACCCACGCCTCCAAAGAGACTGGAGCCTTAATCCAGCGCCTTAGACCGCTCGGCCACGCTACCTCAAAAAGGCACCTTGTGCCGCCGGTTTCCTCCATGGTGTTTTACAGTAGGCCCGCTGTGACATTTCGCAGACAATCAAGAGCTTACAGGGTTCTGTCGGCCTAGGGTTCAGTGAACCTTTCTGATGCAGGGGTGTTCAGTCCTATATCTGGAGACGATGCCATCTGTTGATTGCAGTTCATCAAGTACCCTTGAACCGGGTAACGGGCTCTGGGAGCTGAAAGTCAGACGTGTTTTAAACACTGCCCTGACAGCTCATCTTTGGTCTTTTATCTGGCCGTGCTTTCCTTAAAGGTCCATGCAAAGAAAACATTTATAAAATCACATTAAAGGCTATAAGGTATGTACACATTGTTTTACATTAAATGTTTACTCGTTGTTGTATACCTAGTTGCATCGACAACCCATCGAGCACTCCTGTACCAGTCAATTTGTGTTATATCAACAACTCGTGCCATCTGCTGCAGAGTCGCTCTTAAACATTTGTAAAATCACATAAAAGGCTATAAAGTATGTACACATTGTTTTACATTAAATGTTTACTCGTTGTTGTATACCTAGTTGCATCGACAACCCATCGAGCACTCCTGTACCAGTCAATTTGTGTTATATCAACAACTCGTGCCATCTGCTGCAGAGTCGCTCTTAAACATTTGTAAAATCACATAAAAGGCTATAAAGTATGTACACAATTTTTTTACTACATTGTTATATACCTAGTTGCATCGACGACCCATCGAGCACTCCTGTACCTGTCAATTTGTGTTATATCAACAACACGTTGATCTGTTGCAGAGTCGCTCTTAAAGAAAAACGTGGTAGTCTATAAAGGCTTGATCTTCTTCACTATACGATCACGGCTAGCAAACATGCCTTCGGCAAAGTTGCGCTACCAGGACTGAGTGACTAGATCTGCAGTGAGAAGATTGGCAGCTTTTGCTGAGGTCTCACGGAATTCCTTACGCATGTGCTCGATGAAATCCCTGCTCAAGGCCAATCTGCAGACCTACAACGCACGAGCAAACTGTTTATTTAATTTTTATCAACAGAGGGAGGGCCCATAAGAGCTCACAAGGTGAAGCTGACTAACAGAGAGGAAACACATCGCCCGAACAGGGACTTGAACCCTGGACCCTCAGATTAAAAGTCTGATGCTCTACCGACTGAGCTATCCGGGCTCTTGAGTTGGAACGACGTGTTCTAAGTGTAGGCTCTCGGGTTGGGGCTTGTTGAGTACAAGAGGTGAGTGCAGGTTCATCCCTCATCAAACACACCCTAACCAGCTAATGTGGCTCTGGAGGTAAGGCGAAAACTAGACTCACAACGATCCAAGCAGAGCAAAGACCCACTGGCAGCGGTGGGATTTGAACCCACGCCTCCAAAGAGACTGGAGACTTAATCCAGCGCCTTAGACCGCTCGGCCACGCTACCTCAAAAAGGCACCTTGTGCCGCCGGTTTCCTCCATGGTGTTTTACAGTAGGCCCGCTGTGACATTTCGCAGACAATCAAGAGCTTACAGGGTTCTGTCGGCCTAGGGTTCAGTGCACCTTTCTGATGCAGGGGTGTTCAGTCCTATATCTGGAGACGATGCCATCTGTTGATTGCAATTCATCAAGTACCCTTGAACCGGTTAACGGGCTCTGGGAGCTGAAAGTCAGACGTGTTTTAAACACTGCCCTGACAGCTCATCTTTGGTCTTTTATCTGGCCGTGCTTTCCTTAAAGGTCCATGCAAAGAAAACATTTATAAAATCACATTAAAGGCTATAAAGTATGTACACATTGTTTTACATTAAATGTTTACTCGTTGTTGTATACCTAGTTGCATCGACAACCCATCGAGCACTCCTGTACCAGTCAATTTGTGTTATATCAACAACTCGTGCCATCTGCTGCAGAGTCGCTCTTAAACATTTGTAAAATCACATAAAAGGCTATAAAGTATGTACATGGAGAACACACCCTAACCAGCTAATGTGGCTCTGGAGGTAAGACGAAAACTAGACTCACAACGATCCAAGCGGAGCAAAGACCCACTGGCAGCGGTGGGATTTGAACCCACGCCTCCAAAGAGACTGGAGCCTTAATCCAGCGCCTTAGACCGCTCGGCCACGCTACCTCAAAAAGGCATTTTGTGCCGCCGGTTTCCTCCATAGCGTTTTACAGTAGGCCCGCTGTGACATTTCGCAGACAATCAAGAGCTTACAGGGTTCTGTCGGCCTAGGGTTCAGTGCACCTTTCTGATGCAGGGGTGTTCAGTCCTATATCTGGAGACGATGCCATCTGTTGATTGCAGTTCATCAAGTACCCTTGAACCGGGTAACGGGCTCTGGGAGCTGAAAGTCGGACGTGTTTTAAACACTGCCCTGACAGCTCATCTTTGGTCTTTTATCTGGCCGTGCTTTCCTTAAAGGTCCATGCAAAGAAAACATTTATAAAATCACATTAAAGGCTATAAAGTATGTACACATTGTTTTACATTAAATGTTTACTCGTTGTTGTATACCTAGTTGCATCGACAACCCATCGAGCACTCCTGTACCAGTCAATTTGTGTTATATCAACAACTCGTGCCATCTGCTGCAGAGTAGCTCTTAAACATTTGTAAAATCACATTAAAGGCTATAAAGTATGTACACATTGTTTTACATTAAATGTTTACTCGTTGTTGTATACCTAGTTGCATCGACAACCCATCGAGCACTCCTGGGGCCCGTTTCAGAAAGCAGGGTAAGTGCAAACTCAGAGTAAGTCAACCCCAGAAAACGGAATACTCAGGGTTTTTGGTTTCAGAACGCGAGGTATGTCAGACCCGCGACCGCGGAGTAAGTCAAGCCCATTTCAGAAATCGAGGTATCTTATACTCCGAGTGAGTAACCAGAGTAACCTACTCCGTGAACCTAACCTGGTCGGGAGCAGGTTTTATTCAGCAAACCCAGGGTTTGTTACAATCTCCGCCTCCTTTTCGAAGCGCGAGCGGTGTTGAAATTACATACATCATTTGTTTATTGATTCATGTTCCTTATCGCGCTCTATTTAGTCACACAGAACTTAAAATAGCATGTTCGTTTATTCAGGAACCCATAGAAGAGGAAGCTGCATTAATTCGCAGAGAATTATATTCATGTCGGGAGAGAATTGTGAGGCCCCGTTTGGACGTTTTATCTTAACTTTTAAGGCCAGTTTAAGAAGTACATTTAACATTTCCCAATCAGACATCCTACTAGCAAGAGCATTTTATTTCTTTAAACTTTCCTGAATGAATGATATTATTGTATTTCTACCATGGCGTTTTAGTGCCACGTTAAAAATAACATAAATTCAAGATTACGAGAATAAAGTCGAAATGTTACGAGAATAAAGTCGAAATGTTACGAGAATAAAGTCAAAATGTTACGAGAATAAAGTCGAAATGTTACGAGATTAAAGTCGAAATGTTACGAGAATAAAGTCGAAATGTTACGAGATTAAAGTCGAAATGTTACGAGAATAAAGTCGAAATGTTACGAGAATAAAGTCAAAATGTTACGAGAATAAAGTCGAAATGTTACGAGATTAAAGTCGAAATGTTACGAGAATAAAGTCGAAATGTTACGAGATTAAAGTCGAAATGTTACGAGAATAAAGTCGAAATGTTACGAGATTAAAGTCGAAATATTACGAGAATAAAGTCTAAATGTTACGAGAATAAAGTCGAAATGTTACGAGATTAAAGTCGAAATATTACGAGAATAAACTCGTCGTAATTTTATTTTTGTGAATGTTGTAGTTTAAGAGTTGAAGTTATGTTTAAGCACGTCATCTGAATCAGTGAGTTAATTCGTAGTTCGTGTCAGATTTTTCCTTCTGAATAAATTCAGTTTCCTACATGATCGCTGCAGTGTTCTTTTACTAATTATAACTCCGTGATGATGCGCCAAAAGACAAAGAATTTCCTTATTGCTAAATCATAATCTAAAGTAGGATTCAACGAAATCCTCCACAGCCATTGTTTCTAGCAATTCTGTGATTTTTCTCAAAATATTTCGACTTTATTCTCGGAACATTTCGACTTTATTCTCAAAATCTTTTTTTTTTTCTACGACACCGTCGTATATTTCATATTCAGCTGCTGCTAAGATCTTTTTATTGCAGAAGGAAAGCACCTACATGAGAGCGAGAGAGTTAAATATAATTCGCATTTTCACAGTTTCAACAAGATAAATATAAAAGTTATTGACAAACTTGCGCATTAACACGTGAAGCAATTTTCTCCCACGCCAACTCTCTTTCTTTTGCTTCTGCGGCTGTGTTGCATTTTTTTCTAAATATGAGCTCATATTCACTGTACGCTTGTAACAGTACCTTCAATTCGATTGGCTAGAAATGAACAGAGCGCTTTTTGTCATGTGACGTTGCCATGGTGAATCGTGCTATCTTCACTCAATTGATTATGGCTTTTCAGTGCCATGCTGCACGCGCGTAACCTAGAGTGAATTTAATCAGGGTTGATTGAACTAAATCAAATCAGCTGCTCTGAAACTGAAAACTCAGAGTAGCGATTCTCTGAGTAAATCAACTCAGAGTTCAGATTTTAACTCAGTGTTGGTTGAACTTCCTTATTGAAACGGGCCCCTGTACCTGTCAATTTGTGTTATATCAACAACACGTTGATCTGTTGCAGAGTCGCTCTTAAAGAAAAACGTGGTAGTCTATAAAGGCTTGATCTTCTTCTCTCTCTCAAGCAGCCGTAGTCGGCAGGGTTTGAACCTGCGCGGGGAGACCCCAATGGATTTCAAGTCCATCGCCTTAACCACTCGGCCACGACTACAACAGGGTCCAGGGCCTCTGGGTTTAGGTCGTGCTGCAAAGAGGACGATGTCAAAAAGGGAAAGGCAGGACTTCAATAAGACGTGGTGCCCTGCCGTGACCCGGATTCGAACCGGGGTTGCTGCGACCACAACGCAGAGTACTAACCACTATACGATCACGGCTAGCCAACATGCCTCCGGCAAAGTTGCGCTACCAGGACTGAGTGACTAGATCTGCAGTGAGAAGATTGGCAGCTTTTGCTGAGGTCTCACGGAATTCCTTACGCATGTGCTCGATGAAATCCCTGCTCAAGGCCAATCTGCAGACCTACAACGCACGAGCAAACTGTTTATTTAATTTTTATCAACAGAGGGAGGGCCCATAAGAGCTCACAAGGTAAAGCTGACTAACAGAGTGGAAACACATCGCCCGAACAGGGACTTGAACCCTGGACCCTCAGATTAAAAGTCTGATGCTCTACCGACTGAGCTATCCGGGCTCTTGAGTTGTAACGACTTGTTCTAAGTGTAGGCTCTCGGGTTGGGGCTTGTTGAGTACAACAGGTGAGTGCAGGTTCATCCCTCATCAAACACACCCTAACCAGCTAATATGGCTCTGGAGGTAAGACGAAAACTAGACTCACAACGATCCAAGCGGAGCCTTAATCCAGCGCCTTAGACCGCTCGGCCACGCTACCTCAAAAAGGCACCTTGTGCCGCCGGTTTCCTCCATGGCGTTTTACAGTAGGCCCGCTGTGACATTTCGCAGACAATCAAGAGCTTACAGGGTTCTGTCGGCCTAGGGTTCAGTGCACCTTTCTGATGCAGGGGTGTTCAGTCCTATATCTGGAGACGATGCCATCTGTTGATGTTTACTCGTTGTTGTATACCTAGTTGCATCGACAACCCATCGAGCACTCCTGTACCAGTCAATTTGTGTTATATCAACAACTCGTGCCATCTGTTGCAGAGTCGCTCTTAAAGAAAAACGTGGTAGTCTATAAAGGCTTGATCTTCTTCACTATACGATCACGGCTAGCCAACATGCCTCCGGCAAAGTTGCGCTACCAGGACTGAGTGACTAGATATACTGTGAGAAGATTGGCAGCTTTTGCTGAGGTCTCACGGAATTCCTTACGCATGTGCTCGATGAAATCCCTGCTCAAGGCCAATCTGCAGACCTACAACGCACGAGCAAACTGTTTATTTAATTTTTATCAACAGAGGGAGGGCCCATAAGAGCTCACAAGGTGAAGCTGACTAACAGAGTGGAAACACATCGCCCGAACAGGGACTTGAACCCTGGACCCTCAGATTAAAAGTCTGATGCTCTACCGACTGAGCTATCCGGGCTCTTGAGTTGCAACGACGTGTTCTAAGTGTAGGCTCTCGGGTTGGGGTTTGTTGAGTACAACAGGTGAGTGCAGGTTCATCCCTCATCAAACACACCCTAACCAGCTAATGTGGCTCTGGAGGTAAGACGGAAACTAGACTCACAACGATCCAAGCGGAGCAAAGACCCACTGGCAGCGGTGGGATTTGAACCCACGCCTCCAAAGAGACTGGAGCCTTAATCCAGCGCCTTAGACCGCTCGGCCACGCTACCTCAAAAAGGCACCTTGTGCCGCCGGTTTCCTCCATGGTGTTTTACAGTAGGCCCGCTGTGACATTTCGCAGACAATCAAGAGCTTACAGGGTTCTGTCGGCCTAGGGTTCAGTGAACCTTTCTGATGCAGGGGTGTTCAGTCCTATATCTGGAGACGATGCCATCTGTTGATTGCAGTTCATCAAGTACCCTTGAACCGGGTAACGGGCTCTGGGAGCTGAAAGTCAGACGTGTTTTAAACACTGCCCTGACAGCTCATCTTTGGTCTTTTATCTGGCCGTGCTTTCCTTAAAGGTCCATGCAAAGAAAACATTTATAAAATCACATTAAAGGCTATAAGGTATGTACACATTGTTTTACATTAAATGTTTACTCGTTGTTGTATACCTAGTTGCATCGACAACCCATCGAGCACTCCTGTACCAGTCAATTTGTGTTATATCAACAACTCGTGCCATCTGCTGCAGAGTCGCTCTTAAACATTTGTAAAATCACATAAAGGCTATAAAGTATGTACACAGTGTTTTACTACATTGTTATATACCTAGTTGCATCGACGACCCATCGAGCACTCCTGTACCTGTCAATTTGTGTTATATCAACAACACGTTGATCTGTTGCAGAGTCGCTCTTAAAGAAAAACGTGGTAGTCTATAAAGGCTTGATCTTCTTCTCTCTCTCAAGCAGCTGTAGTCGGCAGGGTTTGAACCTGCGCGGGGAGACCCCAATGTCAAAAAGGGAAAGGCAGGACTTCAATAAGACGTGGTGCCCTGCCGTGACCCGGATTCGAACCGGGGTTGCTGCGACCACAACGCAGAGTACTAACCACTATACGATCACGGCTAGCCAACATGCCTCCGGCAAAGTTGCGCTACCAGGACTGAGTGACTAGATCTGCAGTGAGAAGATTGGCAGCTTTTGCTGAGGTCTCACGGAATTCCTTACGCATGTGCTCGATGAAATCCCTGCTCAAGGCCAATCTGCAGACCTACAACGCACGAGCAAACTGTTTATTTAATTTTTATCAACAGAGGGAGGGCCCATAAGAGCTCACAAGGTAAAGCTGACTAACAGAGTGGAAACACATCGCCCGAACAGGGACTTGAACCCTGGACCCTCAGATTAAAAGTCTGATGCTCTACCGACTGAGCTATCCGGGCTCTTGAGTTGTAACGACTTGTTCTAAGTGTAGGCTCTCGGGTTGGGGCTTGTTGAGTACAACAGGTGAGTGCAGGTTCATCCCTCATCAAACACACCCTAACCAGCTAATATGGCTCTGGAGGTAAGACGAAAACTAGACTCACAACGATCCAAGCGGAGCCTTAATCCAGCGCCTTAGACCGCTCGGCCACGCTACCTCAAAAAGGCACCTTGTGCCGCCGGTTTCCTCCATGGCGTTTTACAGTAGGCCCGCTGTGACATTTCGCAGACAATCAAGAGCTTACAGGGTTCTGTCGGCCTAGGGTTCAGTGCACCTTTCTGATGCAGGGGTGTTCAGTCCTATATCTGGAGACGATGCCATCTGTTGATGTTTACTCGTTGTTGTATACCTAGTTGCATCGACAACCCATCGAGCACTCCTGTACCAGTCAATTTGTGTTATATCAACAACTCGTGCCATCTGTTGCAGAGTCGCTCTTAAACATTTGTAAAATCACATAAAGGCTATAAAGTATGTACACAGTGTTTTACTACATTGTTATATACCTAGTTGCATCGACGACCCATCGAGCACTCCTGTACCTGTCAATTTGTGTTATATCAACAACACGTTGATCTGTTGCAGAGTCGCTCTTAAAGAAAAACGTGGTAGTCTATAAAGGCTTGATCTTCTTCTCTCTCTCAAGCAGCCGTAGTCGGCAGGGTTTGAACCTGCGCGGGGAGACCCCAATGGATTTCAAGTCCATCGCCTTAACCACTCGGCCACGACTACAACAGGTTCCAGGGCCTCTGGGTTTAGGTCGTGCTGCAAAGAGGACGATGTCAAAAAGGGAAAGGCAGGACTTCAATAAGACGTGGTGCCCTGCCGTGACCCGGATTCGAACCGGGGTTGCTGCAACCACAACGCAGAGTACTAACCACTATACGATCACGGCTAGCCAACATGCCTCCGGCAAAGTTGCGCTACCAGGACTGAGTGACTAGATCTGCAGTGAGAAGATTGGCAGCTTTTGCTGAGGTCTCACGGAATTCCTTACCCTGCTCAAGGCCAATCTGCAGACCTACAACGCACGAGCAAACTGTTTATTTAATTTTTATCAACAGAGGGAGGGCCCATAAGAGCTCACAAGGTAAAGCTGACTAACAGAGTGGAAACACATCGCCCGAACAGGGACTTGAACCCTGGACCCTCAGATTAAAAGTCTGATGCTCTACCGACTGAGCTATCCGGGCTCTTGAGTTGTAACGACTTGTTCTAAGTGTAGGCTCTCGGGTTGGGGCTTGTTGAGTACAACAGGTGAGTGCAGGTTCATCCCTCATCAAACACACCCTAACCAGCTAATGTGGCTCTGGAGGTAAGACGAAAACTAGACTCACAACGATCCAAGCGGAGCCTTAATCCAGCGCCTTAGACCGCTCGGCCACGCTACCTCAAAAAGGCACCTTGTGCCGCCGGTTTCCTCCATGGCGTTTTACAGTAGGCCCGCTGTGACATTTCGCAGACAATCAAGAGCTTACAGGGTTCTGTCGGCCTAGGGTTCAGTGCACCTTTCTGATGCAGGGGTGTTCAGTCCTATATCTGGAGACGATGCCATCTGTTGATTGCAGTTCATCAAGTACCCTTGAACCGGGTAACGGGCTCTGGGAGCTGAAAGTCAGACGTGTTTTAAACACTGCCCTGACAGCTCATCTTTGGTCTTTTATCTGGCTGTGCTTTCCTTAAAGGTCCATGCAAAGAAAACATTTATAAAATCACATTAAAGGCTATAAAGTATGTACACATTGTTTTACATTAAATGTTTACTCGTTGTTGTATACCTAGTTGCATCGACAACCCATCGAGCACTCCTGTACCAGTCAATTTGTGTTATATCAACAACTCGTGCCATCTGCTATAGAGTCGCTCTTAAACATTTGTAAAATCACATAAAGGCTATAAAGTATGTACACAGTGTTTTACTACATTGTTATATACCTAGTTGCATCGACGACCCATCGAGCACTCCTGTACCTGTCAATTTGTGTTATATCAACAACACGTTGATCTGTTGCAGAGTCGCTCTTAAAGAAAAACGTGGTAGTCTATAAAGGCTTGATCTTCTTCTCTCTCTCAAGCAGCCGTAGTCTGCAGGGTTTGAACCTGCGCGGGGAGACCCCAATGTCAAAAAGGGAAAGGCAGGACTTCAATAAGACGTGGTGCCCTGCCGTGACCCGGATTCGAACCGGGGTTGCTGCGACCACAACGCAGAGTACTAACCACTATACGATCACGGCTAGCCAACATGCCTCCGGCAAAGTTGCGCTACCAGGACTGAGTGACTAGATCTGCAGTGAGAAGATTGGCAGCTTTTGCTGAGGTCTCACGGAATTCCTTACGCATGTGCTCGATGAAATCCCTGCTCAAGGCCAATCTGCAGACCTACAACGCACGAGCAAACTGTTTATTTAATTTTTATCAACAGAGGGAGGGCCCATAAGAGCTCACAAGGTAAAGCTGACTAACAGAGTGGAAACACATCGCCCGAACAGGGACTTGAACCCTGGACCCTCAGATTAAAAGTCTGATGCTCTACCGACTGAGCTATCCGGGCTCTTGAGTTGTAACGACTTGTTCTAAGTGTAGGCTCTCGGGTTGGGGCTTGTTGAGTACAACAGGTGAGTGCAGGTTCATCCCTCATCAAACACACCCTAACCAGCTAATGTGGCTCTGGAGGTAAGACGAAAACTAGACTCACAACGATCCAAGCGGAGCAAAGACCCACTGGCAGCGGTGGGATTTGAACCCACGCCTCCAAAGAGACTGGAGCCTTAATCCAGCGCCTTAGACCGCTCGGCCACGCTACCTCAAAAAGGCACCTTGTGCCGCCGGTTTCCTCCATGGTGTTTTACAGTAGGCCCGCTGTGACATTTCGCAGACAATCAAGAGCTTACAGGGTTCTGTCGGCCTAGGGTTCAGTGCACCTTTCTGATGCAGGGGTGTTCAGTCCTATATCTGGAGACGATGCCATCTGTTGATTGCAGTTCATCAAGTACCCTTGAACCGGGTAACGGGCTCTGGGAGCTGAAAGTCAGACGTGTTTTAAACACTGCCCTGACAGCTCATCTTTGGTCTTTTATTTGGCCGTGCTTTCCTTAAAGGTCCATGCAAATCACATTAAAGGCTATAAAGTATGTAGACATTGTTTTACATTAAATGTTTACTTGTTGTTGTATACCTAGTTGCATCGACAACCCATCGAGCACTCCTGTACCAGTCAATTTGTGTTATATCAACAACTCGTGCCATCTGTTGCAGAGTCGCTCTTAAACATTTGTAAAATCACATAAAGGCTATAAAGTATGTACACATTGTTTTACTACATTTGGCAGGGTTTGAACCTGCGCGGGGAGACCCCAATGGATTTCAAGTCCATCGCCTTAACCACTCGGCCACGACTACAACAGGTTCCATGGCCTCTGGGTTTAGGTCGTGCTGCAAAGAGGACGATGTCAAAAAGGGAAAGGCAGGACTTCAATAAGACGTGGTGCCCTGCCGTGACCCGGATTCGAACCAGGGTTGCTGCGACCACAACGCAGAGTACTAACCACTATACTATCACGGCTAGCCAACATGCCTCCGGCAAAGTTGCGCTACCAGGACTGAGTGACTAGATCTGCAGTGAGAAGATTGGCAGCTTTTGCTGTGGTCTCACGGAATTCCTTACCCTGCTCAAGGCCAATCTGCAGACCTACAACGCACGAGCAAACTGTTTATTTAATTTTTATCAACAGAGGGAGGGCCCATAAGAGCTCACAAGGTAAAGCTGACTAACAGAGTGGAAACACATCGCCCGAACAGGGACTTGAACCCTGGACCCTCAGATTAAAAGTCTGATGCTCTACCGACGGAGCTATCCGGGCTCTTGAGTTGTAACGACGTGTTCTAAGTGTAGGCTCTCGGGTTGGGGCTTGTTGAGTACAACAGGTGAGTGCAGGTTCATCCCTCATCAAACACACCCTAACCAGCTAATGTGGCTCTGGAGGTAAGACGAAAACTAGACTCACAACGATCCAAGCGGAGCAAAGACCCACTGGCAGCGGTGGGATTTGAGCCCCACGCCTCCAAAGAGACTGGAGCCTTAATCCAGCGCCTTAGACCGCTCGGCCACGCTACCTCAAAAAGGCACCTTGTGCCGCCGGTTTCCTCCATGGCGTTTTACAGTAGGCCCGCTGTGACATTTCGCAGACAATCAAGAGCTTACAGGGTTCTGTCGGCCTAGGGTTCAGTGCACCTTTCTGATGCAGGGGTGTTCAGTCCTATATCTGGAGACGATGCCATCTGTTGATTGCAGTTCATCAAGTACCCTTGAACCGGGTAACGGGCTCTGGGAGCTGAAAGTCAGACGTGTTTTAAACACTGCCCTGACAGCTCATCTTTGGTCTTTTATCTGGCTGTGCTTTCCTTAAAGGTCCATGCAAAGAAAACATTTATAAAATCACATTAAAGGCTATAAAGTATGTACACATTGTTTTACATTAAATGTTTACTCGTTGTTGTATACCTAGTTGCATCGACAACCCATCGAGCACTCCTGTACCAGTCAATTTGTGTTATATCAACAACTCGTGCCATCTGCTGCAGAGTCGCTCTTAAACATTTGTAAAATCACATAAAGGCTATAAAGTATGTACACAGTGTTTTACTACATTGTTATATACCTAGTTGCATCGACGACCCATCGAGCACTCCTGTACCTGTCAATTTGTGTTATATCAACAACACGTTGATCTGTTGCAGAGTCGCTCTTAAAGAAAAACGTGGTAGTCTATAAAGGCTTGATCTTCTTCTCTCTCTCAAGCAGCTGTAGTCGGCAGGGTTTGAACCTGCGCGGGGAGACCCCAATGTCAAAAAGGGAAAGGCAGGACTTCAATAAGACGTGGTGCCCTGCCGTGACCCGGATTCGAACCGGGGTTGCTGCGACCACAACGCAGAGTACTAACCACTATACGATCACGGCTAGCCAACATGCCTCCGGCAAAGTTGCGCTACCAGGACTGAGTGACTAGATCTGCAGTGAGAAGATTGGCAGCTTTTGCTGAGGTCTCACGGAATTCCTTACGCATGTGCTCGATGAAATCCCTGCTCAAGGCCAATCTGCAGACCTACAACGCACGAGCAAACTGTTTATTTAATTTTTATCAACAGAGGGAGGGCCCATAAGAGCTCACAAGGTAAAGCTGACTAACAGAGTGGAAACACATCGCCCGAACAGGGACTTGAACCCTGGACCCTCAGATTAAAAGTCTGATGCTCTACCGACTGAGCTATCCGGGCTCTTGAGTTGTAACGACTTGTTCTAAGTGTAGGCTCTCGGGTTGGGGCTTGTTGAGTACAACAGGTGAGTGCAGGTTCATCCCTCATCAAACACACCCTAACCAGCTAATATGGCTCTGGAGGTAAGACGAAAACTAGACTCACAACGATCCAAGCGGAGCCTTAATCCAGCGCCTTAGACCGCTCGGCCACGCTACCTCAAAAAGGCACCTTGTGCCGCCGGTTTCCTCCATGGCGTTTTACAGTAGGCCCGCTGTGACATTTCGCAGACAATCAAGAGCTTACAGGGTTCTGTCGGCCTAGGGTTCAGTGCACCTTTCTGATGCAGGGGTGTTCAGTCCTATATCTGGAGACGATGCCATCTGTTGATTGCAGTTCATCAAGTACCCTTGAACCGGGTAACGGGCTCTGGGAGCTGAAAGTCAGACGTGTTTTAAACACTGCCCTGACAGCTCATCTTTGGTCTTTTATCTGGCTGTGCTTTCCTTAAAGGTCCATGCAAAGAAAACATTTATAAAATCACATTAAAGGCTATAAAGTATGTACACATTGTTTTACATTAAATGTTTACTCGTTGTTGTATACCTAGTTGCATCGACAACCCATCGAGCACTCCTGTACCAGTCAATTTGTGTTATATCAACAACTCGTGCCATCTGCTATAGAGTCGCTCTTAAACATTTGTAAAATCACATAAAGGCTATAAAGTATGTACACAGTGTTTTACTACATTGTTATATACCTAGTTGCATCGACGACCCATCGAGCACTCCTGTACCTGTCAATTTGTGTTATATCAACAACACGTTGATCTGTTGCAGAGTCGCTCTTAAAGAAAAACGTGGTAGTCTATAAAGGCTTGATCTTCTTCTCTCTCTCAAGCAGCCGTAGTCTGCAGGGTTTGAACCTGCGCGGGGAGACCCCAATGTCAAAAAGGGAAAGGCAGGACTTCAATAAGACGTGGTGCCCTGCCGTGACCCGGATTCGAACCGGGGTTGCTGCGACCACAACGCAGAGTACTAACCACTATACGATCACGGCTAGCCAACATGCCTCCGGCAAAGTTGCGCTACCAGGACTGAGTGACTAGATCTGCAGTGAGAAGATTGGCAGCTTTTGCTGAGGTCTCACGGAATTCCTTACGCATGTGCTCGATGAAATCCCTGCTCAAGGCCAATCTGCAGACCTACAACGCACGAGCAAACTGTTTATTTAATTTTTATCAACAGAGGGAGGGCCCATAAGAGCTCACAAGGTAAAGCTGACTAACAGAGTGGAAACACATCGCCCGAACAGGGACTTGAACCCTGGACCCTCAGATTAAAAGTCTGATGCTCTACCGACTGAGCTATCCGGGCTCTTGAGTTGTAACGACTTGTTCTAAGTGTAGGCTCTCGGGTTGGGGCTTGTTGAGTACAACAGGTGAGTGCAGGTTCATCCCTCATCAAACACACCCTAACCAGCTAATGTGGCTCTGGAGGTAAGACGAAAACTAGACTCACAACGATCCAAGCGGAGCAAAGACCCACTGGCAGCGGTGGGATTTGAACCCACGCCTCCAAAGAGACTGGAGCCTTAATCCAGCGCCTTAGACCGCTCGGCCACGCTACCTCAAAAAGGCACCTTGTGCCGCCGGTTTCCTCCATGGTGTTTTACAGTAGGCCCGCTGTGACATTTCGCAGACAATCAAGAGCTTACAGGGTTCTGTCGGCCTAGGGTTCAGTGCACCTTTCTGATGCAGGGGTGTTCAGTCCTATATCTGGAGACGATGCCATCTGTTGATTGCAGTTCATCAAGTACCCTTGAACCGGGTAACGGGCTCTGGGAGCTGAAAGTCAGACGTGTTTTAAACACTGCCCTGACAGCTCATCTTTGGTCTTTTATTTGGCCGTGCTTTCCTTAAAGGTCCATGCAAATCACATTAAAGGCTATAAAGTATGTAGACATTGTTTTACATTAAATGTTTACTTGTTGTTGTATACCTAGTTGCATCGACAACCCATCGAGCACTCCTGTACCAGTCAATTTGTGTTATATCAACAACTCGTGCCATCTGTTGCAGAGTCGCTCTTAAACATTTGTAAAATCACATAAAGGCTATAAAGTATGTACACATTGTTTTACTACATTTGGCAGGGTTTGAACCTGCGCGGGGAGACCCCAATGGATTTCAAGTCCATCGCCTTAACCACTCGGCCACGACTACAACAGGTTCCATGGCCTCTGGGTTTAGGTCGTGCTGCAAAGAGGACGATGTCAAAAAGGGAAAGGCAGGACTTCAATAAGACGTGGTGCCCTGCCGTGACCCGGATTCGAACCAGGGTTGCTGCGACCACAACGCAGAGTACTAACCACTATACTATCACGGCTAGCCAACATGCCTCCGGCAAAGTTGCGCTACCAGGACTGAGTGACTAGATCTGCAGTGAGAAGATTGGCAGCTTTTGCTGTGGTCTCACGGAATTCCTTACCCTGCTCAAGGCCAATCTGCAGACCTACAACGCACGAGCAAACTGTTTATTTAATTTTTATCAACAGAGGGAGGGCCCATAAGAGCTCACAAGGTAAAGCTGACTAACAGAGTGGAAACACATCGCCCGAACAGGGACTTGAACCCTGGACCCTCAGATTAAAAGTCTGATGCTCTACCGACGGAGCTATCCGGGCTCTTGAGTTGTAACGACGTGTTCTAAGTGTAGGCTCTCGGGTTGGGGCTTGTTGAGTACAACAGGTGAGTGCAGGTTCATCCCTCATCAAACACACCCTAACCAGCTAATGTGGCTCTGGAGGTAAGACGAAAACTAGACTCACAACGATCCAAGCGGAGCAAAGACCCACTGGCAGCGGTGGGATTTGAGCCCCACGCCTCCAAAGAGACTGGAGCCTTAATCCAGCGCCTTAGACCGCTCGGCCACGCTACCTCAAAAAGGCACCTTGTGCCGCCGGTTTCCTCCATGGCGTTTTACAGTAGGCCCGCTGTGACATTTCGCAGACAATCAAGAGCTTACAGGGTTCTGTCGGCCTAGGGTTCAGTGCACCTTTCTGATGCAGGGGTGTTCAGTCCTATATCTGGAGACGATGCCATCTGTTGATTGCAGTTCATCAAGTACCCTTGAACCGGGTAACGGGCTCTGGGAGCTGAAAGTCAGACGTGTTTTAAACACTGCCCTGACAGCTCATCTTTGGTCTTTTATCTGGCTGTGCTTTCCTTAAAGGTCCATGCAAAGAAAACATTTATAAAATCACATTAAAGGCTATAAAGTATGTACACATTGTTTTACATTAAATGTTTACTCGTTGTTGTATACCTAGTTGCATCGACAACCCATCGAGCACTCCTGTACCAGTCAATTTGTGTTATATCAACAACTCGTGCCATCTGCTGCAGAGTCGCTCTTAAACATTTGTAAAATCACATAAAGGCTATAAAGTATGTACACAGTGTTTTACTACATTGTTATATACCTAGTTGCATCGACAACCCATCGAGCACTCCTGTACCTGTCAATTTGTGTTATATCAACAACACGTTGATCTGTTGCAGAGTCGCTCTTAAAGAAAAACGTGGTAGTCTATAAAGGCTTGATCTTCTTCTCTCTCTCAAGCAGCTGTAGTCGGCAGGGTTTGAACCTGCGCGGGGAGACCCCAATGTCAAAAAGGGAAAGGCAGGACTTCAATAAGACGTGGTGCCCTGCCGTGACCCGGATTCGAACCGGGGTTGCTGCGACCACAACGCAGAGTACTAACCACTATACGATCACGGCTAGCCAACATGCCTCCGGCAAAGTTGCGCTACCAGGACTGAGTGACTAGATCTGCAGTGAGAAGATTGGCAGCTTTTGCTGAGGTCTCACGGAATTCCTTACGCATGTGCTCGATGAAATCCCTGCTCAAGGCCAATCTGCAGACCTACAACGCACGAGCAAACTGTTTATTTAATTTTTATCAACAGAGGGAGGGCCCATAAGAGCTCACAAGGTAAAGCTGACTAACAGAGTGGAAACACATCGCCCGAACAGGGACTTGAACCCTGGACCCTCAGATTAAAAGTCTGATGCTCTACCGACTGAGCTATCCGGGCTCTTGAGTTGTAACGACTTGTTCTAAGTGTAGGCTCTCGGGTTGGGGCTTGTTGAGTACAACAGGTGAGTGCAGGTTCATCCCTCATCAAACACACCCTAACCAGCTAATATGGCTCTGGAGGTAAGACGAAAACTAGACTCACAACGATCCAAGCGGAGCCTTAATCCAGCGCCTTAGACCGCTCGGCCACGCTACCTCAAAAAGGCACCTTGTGCCGCCGGTTTCCTCCATGGCGTTTTACAGTAGGCCCGCTGTGACATTTCGCAGACAATCAAGAGCTTACAGGGTTCTGTCGGCCTAGGGTTCAGTGCACCTTTCTGATGCAGGGGTGTTCAGTCCTATATCTGGAGACGATGCCATCTGTTGATGTTTACTCGTTGTTGTATACCTAGTTGCATCGACAACCCATCGAGCACTCCTGTACCAGTCAATTTGTGTTATATCAACAACTCGTGCCATCTGTTGCAGAGTCGCTCTTAAACATTTGTAAAATCACATAAAGGCTATAAAGTATGTACACATTGTTTTACTACATTGTTATATACCTAGTTGCATCGACGACCCATCGAGCACTCCTGTACCTGTCAATTTGTGTTATATCAACAACACGTTGATCTGTTGCAGAGTCGCTCTTAAAGAAAAACGTGGTAGTCTATAAAGGCTTGATCTTCTTCTCTCTCTCAAGCAGCCGTAGTCGGCAGGGTTTGAACCTGCGCGGGGAGACCCCAATGGATTTCAAGTCCATCGCCTTAACCACTCGGCCACGACTACAACAGGTTCCAGGGCCTCTGGGTTTAGGTCGTGCTGCAAAGAGGACGTTGTCAAAAAGGGAAAGGCAGGACTTCAATAAGACGTGGTGCCCTGCCGTGACCCGGATTCGAACCGGGGTTGCTGCAACCACAACGCAGAGTACTAACCACTATACGATCACGGCTAGCCAACATGCCTCCGGCAAAGTTGCGCTACCAGGACTGAGTGACTAGATCTGCAGTGAGAAGATTGGCAGCTTTTGCTGAGGTCTCACGGAATTCCTTACCCTGCTCAAGGCCAATCTGCAGACCTACAACGCACGAGCAAACTGTTTATTTAATTTTTATCAACAGAGGGAGGGCCCATAAGAGCTCACAAGGTAAAGCTGACTAACAGAGTGGAAACACATCGCCCGAACAGGGACTTGAACCCTGGACCCTCAGATTAAAAGTCTGATGCTCTACCGACGGAGCTATCCGGGCTCTTGAGTTGTAACGACGTGTTCTAAGTGTAGGCTCTCGGGTTGGGGCTTGTTGAGTACAACAGGTGAGTGCAGGTTCATCCCTCATCAAACACACCCTAACCAGCTAATGTGGCTCTGGAGGTAAGACGAAAACTAGACTCACAACGATCCAAGCGGAGCAAAGACCCACTGGCAGCGGTGGGATTTGAGCCCACGCCTCCAAAGAGACTGGAGCCTTAATCCAGCGCCTTAGACCGCTCGGCCACGCTACCTCAAAAAGGCACCTTGTGCCGCCGGTTTCCTCCATGGCGTTTTACAGTAGGCCCGCTGTGACATTTCGCAGACAATCAAGAGCTTACAGGGTTCTGTCGGCCTAGGGTTCAGTGCACCTTTCTGATGCAGGGGTGTTCAGTCCTATATCTGGAGACGATGCCATCTGTTGATTGCAGTTCATCAAGTACCCTTGAACCGGGTAACGGGCTCTGGGAGCTGAAAGTCAGACGTGTTTTAAACACTGCCCTGACAGCTCATCTTTGGTCTTTTATCTGGCTGTGCTTTCCTTAAAGGTCCATGCAAAGAAAACATTTATAAAATCACATTAAAGGCTATAAAGTATGTACACATTGTTTTACATTAAATGTTTACTCGTTGTTGTATACCTAGTTGCATCGACAACCCATCGAGCACTCCTGTACCAGTCAATTTGTGTTATATCAACAACTCGTGCCATCTGCTGCAGAGTCGCTCTTAAACATTTGTAAAATCACATAAAGGCTATAAAGTATGTACACAGTGTTTTACTACATTGTTATATACCTAGTTGCATCGACGACCCATCGAGCACTCCTGTACCTGTCAATTTGTGTTATATCAACAACACGTTGATCTGTTGCAGAGTCGCTCTTAAAGAAAAACGTGGTAGTCTATAAAGGCTTGATCTTCTTCTCTCTCTCAAGCAGCTGTAGTCGGCAGGGTTTGAACCTGCGCGGGGAGACCCCAATGTCAAAAAGGGAAAGGCAGGACTTCAATAAGACGTGGTGCCCTGCCGTGACCCGGATTCGAACCGGGGTTGCTGCGACCACAACGCAGAGTACTAACCACTATACGATCACGGCTAGCCAACATGCCTCCGGCAAAGTTGCGCTACCAGAACTGAGTGACTAGATCTGCAGTGAGAAGATTGGCAGCTTTTGCTGAGGTCTCACGGAATTCCTTACGCATGTGCTCGATGAAATCCCTGCTCAAGGCCAATCTGCAGACCTACAACGCACGAGCAAACTGTTTATTTAATTTTTATCAACAGAGGGAGGGCCCATAAGAGCTCACAAGGTAAAGCTGACTAACAGAGTGGAAACACATCGCCCGAACAGGGACTTGAACCCTGGACCCTCAGATTAAAAGTCTGATGCTCTACCGACTGAGCTATCCGGGCTCTTGAGTTGTAACGACTTGTTCTAAGTGTAGGCTCTCGGGTTGGGGCTTGTTGAGTACAACAGGTGAGTGCAGGTTCATCCCTCATCAAACACACCCTAACCAGCTAATATGGCTCTGGAGGTAAGACGAAAACTAGACTCACAACGATCCAAGCGGAGCCTTAATCCAGCGCCTTAGACCGCTCGGCCACGCTACCTCAAAAAGGCACCTTGTGCCGCCGGTTTCCTCCATGGCGTTTTACAGTAGGCCCGCTGTGACATTTCGCAGACAATCAAGAGCTTACAGGGTTCTGTCGGCCTAGGGTTCAGTGCACCTTTCTGATGCAGGGGTGTTCAGTCCTATATCTGGAGACGATGCCATCTGTTGATGTTTACTCGTTGTTGTATACCTAGTTGCATCGACAACCCATCGAGCACTCCTGTACCAGTCAATTTGTGTTATATCAACAACTCGTGCCATCTGTTGCAGAGTCGCTCTTAAACATTTGTAAAATCACATAAAGGCTATAAAGTATGTACACATTGTTTTACTACATTGTTATATACCTAGTTGCATCGACGACCCATCGAGCACTCCTGTACCTGTCAATTTGTGTTATATCAACAACACGTTGATCTGTTGCAGAGTCGCTCTTAAAGAAAAACGTGGTAGTCTATAAAGGCTTGATCTTCTTCTCTCTCTCAAGCAGCCGTAGTCGGCAGGGTTTGAACCTGCGCGGGGAGACCCCAATGGATTTCAAGTCCATCGCCTTAACCACTCGGCCACGACTACAACAGGTTACAGGGCCTCTGGGTTTAGGTCGTGCTGCAAAGAGGACGATGTCAAAAAGGGAAAGGCAGGACTTCAATAAGACGTGGTGCCCTGCCGTGACCCGGATTCGAACCGGGGTTGCTGCGACCACAACGCAGAGTACTAACCACTATACGATCACGGCTAGCCAACATGCTGAAATCATTCTGATTTCATCATTCTGAAAACATCTGAAAATCGGGTGTTTTCCAACATCTAGTTATAGTGAAACTTCTCAGAGGTGTTTCCTTTCGAAACCAACCTAAAATTCCTGCTATCTCTTATTTTTTGTTATCCAATTGTTCTTGTCTGCCAACATTATTTCTAGGCAACAAGTTTTGTATCTTATGGTGGAATTTTAACCTTTACTCAGTTTTTTTTTAAATAACTTGCTCTATAAAATATTGCTGGATTTTGTATTGCTGAAATATGTTGTGCTATACTTGATGAAAATCATTATAATATTTTTATGAAAACAATCATTGCATAAGTATGTTGATTCTATCATTATTTGTATATACTCCTCTGGGTTAGTGTGATTTCAGAGTATTCTACTTACACAACTATGTTACAAACATTCCTATGAATACTTCTTCATAACCGGGGTGAATATAAGAGCCCCATATTATACATAATATGATCAAAATTATACTCAATATATTCCCCCCTTTGGGGCTCCATAAGAGTCCCACATCTGATTAAGACTAACATAAGAGGAATATCTACTTCAAAGTGAATATATCAGCGTGAACAAAATGAATCAATATCAATGATAATACTCATTATTTTATGTGTATGCGTATAATCTATAAAATATAAAAATCCATCTGACCTGACTAGGTTGTCTCGTAACACCGACAACTCCTGTTTGTAACCAATTACTTTATAAAAATGGCTTCTACATTAGATTGCAAATAGTTGATCGTCACTGACCGAGTACACCACCATCTGATGGTGAGGAGCAGATCTAGTAATCATCTTAACTGCCTGCATTATGCAAGGCCAAAAACACAGTAATATCAGAATTGGAGCCAAAATGCAGATTATCAACATCAATATTTTATGCAAATTAGGAAATTTGTTGTCAATCCAGTTCCATATTGAATTATCAGAATCAACTGTCCTGTAGGAAGTTGAATAATCCTCTTCTCACACGCCGTTGACTGTCCATTGATCGATGAGGCAAGATAATAGCTCTTCCATGTAGCTGGACTAAAGCAAACAGTCCTGTCCAGTTCTTTGGTAATGATAAATATAATTGATGGCCACACAGCCAGTAGTATCCCTCAACGACTCCCGTTCCCTCGTGATCAGGAACATGCACAGTTGAGCACGATGGGCATTTTACTCGTCTTCTTTCGGAAATAAGAATGTACTGGTAGGTAACAACTGGCTGTGGTACTTCATGAGTAATGCTGACAGTCGTAGATGGAGGATTTAGGTAGTCTGCATAACAAAGACAGGCTATACAACTTCAATCATTTAAGGGTTTATAAATTAATGTACATTTTCACTCTGGTGTTGTTCCCAAAAAATGATGTCCTGACTTTCTTTCATAATAGACAAGATTGCTAGGTACATGTTTAACAGTTGCTATCTGAGGAAGAGTGTGTGGAATCCAAGTATCATGCATAATAGTCATAATAAAATAAGTCATGTATAAAAATGTAAAGGAGACATAGACAGGTAAGCAGGGTACTGTTACTTTAAATGTTATGATGTCTAATCGCCTTAAACCACATTTAAGATGTTACTTAGATCTAAGTTCAAAATAAAGGATACAAAGGGTTTCCAAATATTCTCAAAATAAAAAAGTTTCTCTTTTAAGGAATATGTTATCTTTTCCATAGCTAAACAGAAGGACATATTATTGATCCACTGTATGATAGAAGGCATTTCTAATCTTTTCCAGTACAGAGCAATTAAACGCTTAGCCTGAAGTATGCCTATGTCAATCAATTTACGGATATTACTACAAAGTACAATATGGTCTGGGATACTTCCCAAAATAAAAATCTCTGGTTCCATTGGAAGATTTATTGAGACCACTTGGTAAATTAATGCCGCCACCTACTTCCAAAATTCTTTCACCTTAGGGCAGCTCCACAAACAATGTAGAAGAGTACCTTTGTCACTTGAACATTTAATGCATGTGTCTGGAATATTCGGGTTTATTTTGTTCAGCCTCACTGGCGTAATGTACGTTCTCATTAACCAGTTATATTGTATCAGTTTAAAACTTCTATTGAATGTTTGCAATTGTGCTTTCATACATATTTCCTCCAACTTAATTAAAGGGATGTTTGATTTTAAGTCCTCATTCCAACGACTCAATTTATCTTTCGATGATTCCTTAGAATTTAACTCTAACAATATATAAAACTGAGATATTAAACCTTTAGACTGTGGGGGTTTAGAAAACACCGCGTGGAGAGAGCGTGGTTTGAGACAGAGCTCTGTCAAACTTTTTCTAAATATATCGTTTATTCCTGTTATTTCTTAATATCTATGTTCTAAATTGATAACTCACAGAGGGTTAAACCTATCCTTAAGTGTATCCCATACCAAATATAGTCATATAACGCACAGATAAATTTGTTTTGTATGACCGTTCGCCATTAGCACTACGGCTGTTAGCATTCCCAGCCTTTAATCTCTGAATATTGCCTCTACTGCTTAACTCACTGTTCTCATTATGACACCACTAATGGCTTATGATTCAGATATTTGTTTAACGTTACCTTTGAGTGCAGATGATGAATCTTTCTTCGCACTTCAGTCAGAACTGGAAGTATTGGAGAAGCAGATCCACGACCTACTCGAGAGGCAAACACGTCTGCGAGAACGAAAAATCGCGCTGGAAACATCCCGGGCTGAAGCTCGCAAAGCTGCGGTAAGTGCTTGACGTGATTGTAATACTCCTATCACTTCTACTCCGTGTGTTTCTATGCACAGATCCCAGGCTTCAAGAACACGACGAGCCGAAATGAATTTCACTCCTGCACCTGCACACACACGGCGAGAGGCGAAATCCAGGACCGGAGCGATGAACTCTCCCCCACCGCCGCCACCGGTCTTCGAGATTTCTACGAGAAATCACTATGCTGCCCTCTGCGAGACGAAATCCAACGCTGTGGTCATAGGAGACTCAATCGTCCGGGACGTACGCGCCTCCTTCAATGAAGGTAAGGTGCGCACTCACTGTTTTCCTGGCGCCCGTGTTCTCGATGTCTCTGCGCAGGTAACTGCGATTCTGAAGGAGGATGCAAGTGTGGGAGCCGTAGTTCTGTACGCGGGGGTCAATGATGTGAGAATGCGGCAGTCGGAGATCCTGAAGAGGGATTTCAGGAGTCTGGTCGATACTGTTCGCAACGCATCGCCCACGGCGAGGATCATCGTATCAGGGCCGCTTCCTACTTACCGACGAGGGAACGAAAAGTTCAGTAGACTATTTACGCTTAATAATTGTTTAATGTCATGGTGTATTGAACAGAAGCTGCTCTTTGTAAATAATTTTTATCTGTTCTGGGAGCGACCAAGGCTCTTCCGCCCCGACGGGCTGAACCCCAGCAGCATTGGAGCGGAAATTCTGTCTGACTACATCTCAAAGACGCTACTCACCATTTGACTAGTAAGTACAAATTTTAACTATAGTCTGTGTTCTTCTCACCCAACTGTTAAGAATGTTACAGTTAAGAATGTTACTGCTTTCAAATACATAGAGACTGTGTCTGTCCCCCGAATAATAAAACCAAATAATCATTTATTTAAAAGTATGAGAAAAAATCTTATCATGATTAAACCAAAAGACAATATACTTAATGAGCAAAACCAACGCCTAAAGTTTGGGCTACTTAATATTAGATCACTAAATCCAAAGGCAGTTATTGTAAATGAAATGATCACAGACAACAGTTTTGATATACTATGACTTACTGAAACCTGGCTTAAGCCAAATGATTACTTCGGTCTTAATGAGTCTACTCCACCAAGCTACGGTTATATTCATGAACCACGTCCGGTTGGTCGAGGTGGTGGTGTCGCAACAATCTTTAGAGACTTTCTTACCGTTACTCGGAGAACAATGCATACATTTAAATCATTTGAAATGCTTGCGTTGAACATAACAGTTCCAAACAAAAGTAAAAAATCATTGGTCTCTCTTACATTGGTTACTGTGTATAGACCCCCTGGGCCTTACACTAATTTTCTGATAGAGTTTGCAGACTTCTTATCGGATCTATAGGTTAACGTCGATAAAGTACTGATTGTTGGAGATTTTAATATCCACGTAGATAGTGCTAACGATCCATTAGCTGTGGCGTTTAAAGAACTACTAGACTCTTGTGGTGTAACACAATACATCAATGGACCTACTCATTGTCTTAATCATACCCTAGACTTGATTATATCTCACAGAGCCGATCTAATCAATATCGATGTTATACCTCAAAGCGACGATGTTTCCGATCACCATCTTATAACATGTACACTGCGCACTGCAGAAATCAGTTGTATATCTCCATATCGACAGGGTAGAACAATCACCTCAACTACTAAAGATAGTTTCGTAATGAACTTGCCAGATCTGACTCCTCTAATAACCTTTCCAACTAATATAGAATCACTCGATGACATGACCAGCAACATGGGCACTATTTTCTCTTATGCATTAGAAGCGGTCGCACCTATGAAGTCAAAAAGGATTAATGAAAAGATCATAGTACCATGGTATAATAACACCACTCGCGCCCTAAAAAGAGAAACGCGTAAACTGGAGCGAAAATGGAAACAAACCCAATTAGAGGTTTTTAAAATTGCATGGAAAGAGAGTGCAAGCTGTTACAAAAAGGCTCTAAAAGCAGCAAAAGCTGAGCATTTCCGTAACCTCATAGAAAATAACAAAAACAATCCAAGGTTTTTAGTTAGTACAATTGATAAACTAACAAACAAACAGACTCCACCTGACCTGGGTATTCCGCCGCACCTTGGTAGCAATGAATTCATGAAGTTTTTTACCGAGAAAATCGAAATAATACAAGACAACATAGCTAAAACCAAACCTCCAAGTGTGTCGGAAGAATTAGTTTCAACCGTCACCCAAAAAGAAAAGCTAGAGTGTTTTTCTCCTATAAATCAGGAAGATTTTATTAAAATTATTACTACATCCAAACCGACGACATGCTTATTAGACCCCATTCCGACTACTTTATTAAAAGAGTTACTACCTGCTGTAATTGAGCCCATTTGTAACATAATCAACTCGTCAATTAATCTAGGACATGTCCCAGGGCCCTTTAAACTGGCTGTAATTAAGCCTCTTATCAAAAAAACTAACTTAGACCCAAATGAACTTGGAAGCTATAGACCGATTTCAAATCAAACCGGTACTTGTTCGTTAGAATTACAAATGACCTCCTTATTGCTTCAGATAAAGGTAACATCCCACTATTAGTCCTGCTTGACCTTAGTGCTGCTTTCCATACTGTAGACCATAAAATACTACTAGATTGTTTACACAATTTTATCGGTATTCAGGGACAGGCACTGCAATGGTTCAGATCTTACTTAACAGACAGATACCAATACGTCCATTTAAATGGGAAATCGTCAAATCTTACGCAAGTAAATTATGGATTACCTCAGGGATCGGTTTTAGGACCCTTGCTTTTACCATATACATGCTGCCCCTCGGCAACATTATTAGAAAACATGGAATTAGTTTCCACTGTTATGCAGATGATACTCAGCTATATATCTCATCAAGACCAGATGATTCCTTTAAGCTATCCAAACTGGCAGAGTGCATCGAGGACATAAAACATTGGATGACTAGTAATTTCCTCCTTTTAAACTCTAGCAAAACAGAAATATAACTTATAGCACCAAAATCAAGTAAACAGAATATCTCCGATTACAGCCTGCAAATTGAAAGCTGCACTGTTACTCCAACAAATACAGTTAAAGACCTAGGTGTTATATTAGACGGCAACCTGTCATTTAAAAATCACATCTCAAATATCACAAAAACAGCCTTCTTTCACCTTAGAAATGTTGCCAAATTACGAAATAGTTTATGTGTTGCAGACGCAGAAAAGCTTATTCATGCATTTGTGACCTCACGGCTTGACTATTGTAATGCTCTACTTAGTGGTTGTCCTGTATCATCGATAAACAAACTACTGTTAGTTCAGAATGCAGCTGCCAGAGTTCTTACTAGGTCAAGAAAATACGATCACATAACCCCAGTTTTATCATCGCTTCACTGGCTACCAAATAAGTATCGTATTGATTTTAAAATTCTTTTAATTACTTACAAAGCCCTGAACGGTTTAGCACATACTTACTTAACCGAGCTTTTATCACGTTACAACACATCACGCTCTCTAAGATCTCAAAATTTAGGACTTTTGACAACACCTAGAATAACAAAATCCACCAAAGGGGGACGAGCTTTCTCATACGTAGCACCTAAACTCTGGAATAGCCTTCCTGATACAATAAATCTAGATTAGAGACACATCTTTTCAGCCATCTTTCACTTAATGCATAGTTAATGAATAGCAGCTACGCTAATTATTCTCTTTATTCTCTTTCCGCCTCTGCCTCGGGATGCCCATCCCGAGGTAGGAAGAAGTTCCACCATGTCCAGACGACCGACAGATGCCCATCCCCAATTTGAGATTACGCCAGATACAGCTGCAGACTGACTGACCATCCCAGCTCCATCTAAGGCAATTCCACCATCTGCCAAGAGAAATATGAGCATCGGACCATCCCAGCTCATACCACTACATCCCCAACCAAGAGCAAAGACGGACTATTTGTCTTATTAATGCTGAAGTTACAATATTTGGTATTAAATGCTAAACCTTAACCACATGTCAACAGTCTGAGTGCAGCTATGACACGTCATAGGGAATCTGGCCCTCCCGGTTGAGCCTGGTTTCTCCCAAGTTTTTTTTCTCCATTAATCAATCATTGGAGTTTGGGTTCCTCGCCACAGCAGGGCAGTGTTGGCCTGCTCACCGGGAGACTGCATTCATTGATTTATTTATTTAGAAATTAGATATCATTTATTAGAATGATCTTACTCGTTGTATAAATACCATGCACTGTGCTGTGTTTTAACTTTTCTGTTTTTCCCGTTTGTACCTGTTAAGCTGCTTTGAAACAATACACATTGTGAAAAGCGCTTTATAAATAAACTTGAATTGAATTGAATGGAACAGGTTGGCCAGGTTGACCCAGAGGCTTTGGTGGTTGTGGGGCCCGTCGCTTTTTAGTTGAAACGTGAGGACTTGCGATAATAGAGTGGGATAGTTTTGTTCCAGGAAAAAACGAGTTCCTCCATTTTCTATGAGAAGCTCAAAAGAGATGATGTAGTAGAGAGGGTGAGAGTGTGTAGTGAGAGGGGCTGCGAGTCTGGTGTTTCTGAAGACTGAAGTATGTTGTTTTGGCTCTCCTGGTTGATATCCACAGAAACGTCATTGGGTGTCGAGTCCTCGTCATCGTCCAACTGATGTGATGTCACTGGGCAGGGTACAGCTTGAGTGGTGTTATCCCAATGTCCATCCAACTGCTGAGGTGGGTCACTATGGCCAGGTGTATTTGTGCCATTTAGGAGTGGAGTGGTACACTCTACTGATGGGTGAAAGAGGGAGAAGAGGATATTGTCCTTTAGCACTCTTGAACCAAGTTTGTTTGGGTGGAGGCCATCTGTTCTAAAAAGTTGTCTTTGACTCTAAAAGAGATTAAAGTTGTCAATGAAGTTTAGTCCTCTCATGTTGCAGGTTTTTTGCAGCCATATGTTCAGACTGAGTAGCCGAGTGAACATATTTGTTCCCCGAGCTGGGAGAGGTCCACTGATGAATGCCTGTCCTTTAGCTTTCCAAGCAATTCAAAGAGTTCATTAAAATCCCTTTTTAGGAGCTCTGACTGCTCTTTTCGAGTATCATTTTTCCCCACATGTATGACAATCCGATTTACAGACTTATGTTGTTTCAGGATGTTTGAGAGTTCCTTGCTTACATCAGCAATCATTGCTTGAGGGAAATAGTATGTACGTATGTACGTGCCCTGCTACGAAGGTTTCTGATAATTGAGTCCCCCACTATGAGAGTATTTGGCTCGGGTGCTTGTTGAGCAGAGTGCCGGTGCCTGTTTGACACAGAGCTTCTGCCAACTGCAGTGTCCACTTTTGATTTTTGCCTTACCACGTTTGGGGATTCTTCACCCATATTCATTAGTGCCTCAAATCTATTTTCAAGATGTACAGGGGGTGGCAGAGTACCAACATTGTCTACTCGAGTCTTAGTCATATTTGGGGTAGATGAAGCTAATGCGGCAATTTGTGAAACTCTTGACAGTCTGATATTACAAGCTTTAGGTCTTGCGCCCTTTTTCTGCCAACGGTTTGTGTCCTCAGCTACCTTTGTTTGCATCTGTACAGGTTTGTCTGAGCTAACTATAATCTGATGAGAAGTGCTGGGTTCACAGAACTCACCGGCTTCATGCTGAGGGGGTCCACGACGAGTAACAGCTGTGTGTTTAGTAGCTTTGTTTTCGAGAACTGCAATCTTTTGTAGAAGTTTGTGGCAGTTTGAGCAACAGGTGGTTTTTGATCCAACAGATGCCATTTTCACACCAGTTTGAGTGTGGGCAATGGAATTATTCTGAAGAGTTTCAATTGTACGCAGTAAGAAATCCTGGTTGCTTAGCGAAAGTTTTGAAGTATTTCCCAGTCTTAGGTTTCAGTGCCTAATTGTTTTGTCTGAGCACTGTACTGAACTGCTGGTGTTTAAAAAAGATAAAGCATAAAAGCAGAAGCGCAAAGCACGGAGCGCTAGTAAATGCGTCCGATCAGTAGCAAAGCCGGAAGAAATATAGACAATTACTCTGCTTCGCTTGTAATTTAGAGGAGCCGATTTATGTAAAGTGTATGCATCCTCCGAGGATAATCACTGTTCAATTTGTTAATCAGATAGACAGACCCCTGTGTCATTGAATACTCCCTGTTTTTACCACCTAAAAATCCGGGGTTAGAAGGGCTATAATAAACTTTTTTACAGTAGCTTTTTAATGGTTTGTAACACATGTGGGTGGTGTCAGAACTCGTCGGCCTCCAGATCCACTTCCGGTGTAAACAATTAAACTCTCACAGAGTTGTAGCGATCACGCAGCATACACCATTTGAACACATTCACTGTCGATAGCTGCCAACGTAGAATCAAATCGACATAATATATACAAAGAATCATCCTGGGTCACCACGCGTCCATCAGCGAACATGCGATACCATATACCCGGTATTACGCACACTTTTAATGAGAGATAAATCGTTGCCTGACCATCAGGGTGTCAGGTCAGCAGGATGAAGACAACTACAGGGGGTACAATTACACAGCTATAAGATATAAACTGTCAAACAAGACTGACAGATCATAAAAAAAAAAAAACTTTTATTGACTGGCAAATTAATTGCTTGGGGGAAAGTAGGGAGACACACACACTTTCAAAAGATTTGAAACAACAAGCCTCATTTCATTCATTTGCATGATTAAAACCACAAAGCAAAGGAAACAACATTCTTAGAGGAAAAACACACATATTACACTAATACTATCTCAATATCTTACAAACATCATTCACAAATATCCTGTAGTAAAAGCAAAACAGGATGAAAACAAACCTTTTTGATAAGGAAGTACTGAATGGGGGTTTAGGAAGTTAGACACGCTGAGGGAAGGGAAGGGGTCAAATGATACCCCCAAAACAATCATAAAATATATCTGTCATCAGGACTGTCATACCATAAAAGTCCAGTTTGAGTGACCAGTGGACAGAAAATTTGATATGTGTACATAAATCAATCAAACTATTTGACACACAGTATATGATAACACTCCTAATGTTTATGTGATTTTACAAATGTTTTCTTGGCAGGGACCTCTAAGGAAAGCAAGGCCAAATAAAAAAACAAAGATGAGCTGTCAGGGCAGTTTTTAAAGCACATCTGACTATCTGAAGGTGCACTAAACCCTAAGCCGACAGAACCCTGTAAGCTCTTAACTGTCTGGGAAATGTCGCAGCGGGCCTACTGTAAAACACAATGGTGGAAACTGCAACACTAGCGGTCTAAGGCGCTGGATTTAGGCGCTGACAGTGGGTGACTGTAGTTTTCCTCTTACCTCCAGAGCCACATTAGCTGGTTCAGGTGTGCGTGATGAACCTGCACTACTCAACACCCCTCACCCGAGGGCCTACACCTAGAACATGTCGCTTGAACTCAAGAGCCTGGATAGCTCAGTCGGTAGAGCAACAGCCTTTTAATATGAGGGTCCAGGGTTCAAGTCCTTGTTCGGGCGATGAGTTTCCCTTTTATAAGTCAACTTTACCATGTAAGCTCTTTTGGCCCCGCCCTCTGTTGATAAAAATATAATAAACAGTTTGCTCGTGCGTTGGAGTCGACACATGGGCTTTGAGCAGAGATTTCATCGAGCACATGCGTCAGGAATTCCGTGAGACCTCAGCTAAAGCTACCAATCTTCTCCCTGCAGATGTAGTAACGAAGTCCTGCTAGCGCAACTTTGCCGGAGGGCTGTTGGCTTGCCATGATCGTATAGTGGTTAGTACTCTGCGTTGTTGCTGCAGCAACCCCGGTTCGAATCCGGGTCACGGCAGGGGATCACGTCTTATTGAAGTCCTGCCTTTCCCGTTTTGACATCGTCCTCTTTGCAGCACGACCGAAACCCAGATGGCCTGGAACCTGTTGTAATTGTGGCCGAGTGGTTAAGGCGATGGACTTGAAATCCATTGGGGTCTCCCCGCGCACTTTCAAACCCTGCTGACTACGGCTGCTTTAGTGAGAGAGAGAAGACAATCAAGCCTTTGTAGACTCCCACGTGTTTCTTTACGAGCGACTCTGCTACAGATGTTCCTGATATAACACAAATTGACCGGTACAAATTGATTGGGATTTTCTGAGGGACCAGGGTTGAAGTCCCTGTTCGGGCGATGAGTTTCCCCTTTGTAAGTCACCTTTACCGTGTGAGCTCTTCTGGATCTTCTGATAAAAGACCAAAGATGAGCTGTCAGGGCAATTCTCCAGAGCCACGTTACCCGGTTCAGGTGTACTTGATGAACTGCAAGTCATCATGCTCTTGACTGTCGAAAAGTCACAGCGGGCCTACTGTAAGACACAATGGTCGAAACCGGAGGCAAAACGTGCCATTTTGTGGTAGCATGGCCGAGCGGTCTAAGGCACTCGATTGAGGCTCCAGTCTTTTCGGAAGCGTGGGTTCAAATCCCACCGCTGCCAGCTGAGGTGTAATACGGTCAATTTTTTCCCCGGGCTGAGCTATGAGGTCAGCTTTTAAATCGCGTCTCACTTTCATGCACCTGCAGACCATCTGAGCCAAATTGACTGGTACAGGTGTGCTCGATGGGTTGTCAATGTAAATAGGTACATAACAATGTAGGACACATTCAAGGAAACACAATGTGTACATACTTTATAGGCCTTTATGTGATTTTACAAATGTTTTCTTGGCAGGAACCTTTAAGGAAAGCACGGCCAGATAAAAGACCAAAGATGAGCTGTCAGGGCAGTTTTTAAAGCACGTCTGATTTTCACTTACCTGCCAACTCCTAGAGCCCCGTTACCCGGTTCAGGTGTACTGGATGAACTGCAATCTACAGATGGCATCGCCTCCAGAGATAGGACTGAACAACCTTGCATCAGAAAGGTGCACTTAACCCTAAGCCTACAGAACCAGCCTACAGAACCAAGACTTGACCGTCTGATTGAATTCGCATTGAGCCCGGATAGCTCAGTAGGTAGAGCATCAGACTTTTAATCTGAGGGTCCAGGGTTCAAGTCCCTGTTCCGGCGATGTGTTTCCACATTGTTAGTCACCTTTACCTTGTGAGCTCTTCTGGGCCCTCCCTCTGTTGATAAAAATTAAATAAACAGTTTGCTCGTGCGTTGGAGTCTACACATTGGCTTTGAGCAGGGATTTCATCGAGCACATGCTCAAGGAATACCGTGAGACCTCAGCGAAAGCTTTCAATCTTCTCCCTGCAGATCTAGTCACTCAGTCACTTTGCCGTAGGCATGAAATCCATTGGGGTCTCCCCGCGCAGGTTCAAACCCTGCCGACTACGGCTGCTTGAGAGAGAGATGAAGATCAAGCCTTTATAGACTACCACGTTTTCCTTTAAGAGCGACTCTGCAACAGATTGCACGTGTTGTTGATATAACACAAATTGACCGGTACAGGAGTGCTCGATGGGTTTTCGATGCAATTAGGTAAATAACAATGTAGTAAACACTTAATGTAAATCAATGTGTACATACTTTATAGCCTTTCATATGATTTTACAAATGTTTAAGAGCACCTCTGCAACAGATGGCACGTGTTGTTGATATAACCATAATTGACCGGTACAGGAGTGCTCGATGGGTTGTCGATGCAATTAGGTATACAACAATGTAGATTTCTTGACTTGCGAATCGTAGTCCGCGGACGACCACTGGCGCTGAAGCCCTGAATTATGGAACAGAATGCCAGAGAAAAGCCTTTGGCCAGTACGGGGATCGAACCCGCGACCTTGGCGTTATTAGCACCACGCTCTAGCCAACTGAGCTAACAGGCCATGGGTCTCCTGCTTTCATGATCTGGATTGCCATAGTGCCACCTTGACTGTCCTCACAATACGATGAACGCTTAAAGCAGGGCTCGTCCGGGATTTGAACCCGGGACCTCTCGCACCCAAAGCGAGAATCATGCCCCTAGACCAACGAGCCGAGCGGTGTGCAGCGATTGTGATTTCAAGGCCCTTTGGAAAAGCATTTTCCCCACGTGTGCCCCGTTTCATTGAGCCAAAGCAATGCGCGTCTTTTTCCGATAATGAATGGGAATTTGCTCAAATGAAAGAGCGCTCGCTTGGCATTCGAGAGGTAGAGGGAATGACGGCCTTATTCTCCATATTAGAGGCTTTTGGAGCTTCCTTTGTGCGACTTAGCCCTCCCTATGCTACCTGTCGAGGCTCACCTTTGCAGAAAAAGGTCTTCGTGTTTAATACTGTTCATATATTCAGTAACAAAAAGCCTTCAGTGCCCCTTGTCTCTCCTCGCTATGGCACCTGGACACAAATGACAAGAATCTCCCATATGGTGTGCGCATTGCTTTTACCCAGAGCAACGTAATGCAGGACATTTCACGATCAGAGACAATCAAGTTGTCACTTAAGATTCCACAAGTTTTTTTTTGCTGTGTAACTTGCATTTTCAATAAACCAGTGTGGATATGTGAGGTGGTTCGTTTCCTTGCCCTTTTCTTGTAGTTTCTTGAAAAGGGTTATCCTCCATTACTGTTGGGTAATTGTCAAAATAAGGCTAAGCATGAAAAATCTCTCTCCCCAAATCTTCTCTTTATAGTACGTGTGTGTGTGCAATCACATTAACGTTTCAGAAATGGGCAATTTGTTATATTTATTTTCTGCTTTGCCTTGGTTGTATTGACCTTTGGCTCATTGTGTACCGTTGGCCTGTTGTCAGTGTGAAAGCAGCAAATGCTACTTTAACTCGAGGTTTAATGAAACCTAGTTGTTATCCTACCATTGTCTTACGTTGTCATTACAAAGATCCTCCACCTTCTATGTGGTTCCTCGTTCCACAAGTACAACACTTTTCCTGCACGTAAACAGATGAAATTCACTTGTGTTTGCCTGACGGGTTAAACGTTTTAGTACAAAGGTCAAAGATCGGGGCGGTAACAATCCCTGGCATGAGCCCCTCGAAAAGGTGTAGACTTTCAATGAGAGGTCTCACCGAGATTTGAACTCGGATCGCTGGATTCAGAGTCCAGAGTGCTAACCATTACACCATGAAACCCAATGTGAAGCTGTTTTCGACATGCCAGATTCCGAAGAAAAGAGCGCATGGTCTTGTGAATGCAAGAGCTCCACTATAACTAGAGCAAAGCATTGGACAGAGGGACGCATGCCGAAACCCGGGATCGAACCAGGGACCTTTAGATCTTCAGTCTAACGCTCTCCCAACTGAGCTATTTCGGCCACGTTTGCAGATTTCTTGACTTGCGAATCGTAGTCCGCGGACGACCCCTGGCGCTGAAGCCCTGAATTATGGAACAGAATGCCAGAGAAAAGCCTTCGGCCAGTACGGGGATCGAACCCGCGACCTTGGCGTTATTAGCACCATGCTCTAGCCAACTGAGCTAACAGGCCATGGGTCTCCTGCTTTCATGATCGGGATTGCCATAGTGCCACCTTGAGTGTCCTCACAATACGATGAACGCTTAAAGCAGGGCTCGTCCGGGATTTGAACCCGGGACCTCTCGCACCCAAAGCGAGAATCATGCCCCTAGACCAACGAGCCGAGCGGTGTGCAGCGATTGTGATTTCAAGGCGCTTTGGAAAAGCATTTTCCCCACGTGTGCCCCGTTTCATTGAGCCAAAGCAATGCGCGTCTTTTTCCGATAATGCGCGGGAATTTGCTCAAATGAAAGAGCGCTCGCTTGGCATTCGAGAGGTAGAGGGAATGACGGCCTTATTCTCCATATTAGAGGCTTTTGGAGCTTCCTTTGTGCGACTTAGCCCTCCCTATGCTACCTGTCGAGGCTCACCTTTGCAGAAAAAGGTCTTCGTGTTTAATACTGTTCATATATTCAGTCACAAAAAGCCTTGAGTGCCCCTTGTCTCTCCTCGCTATGGCACCTGGACACAAATGACAAGAATCTCCCATATGGTGTGCGCATTGCTTTTACCCAGAGCAACGTAATGCAGGACATTTCACGATCAGAGACAATCAAGTTGTCACTTAAGATTCCACAAGTTTTTTTTTGCTGTGTAACTTGCATTTTCAATAAACCAGTGTGGATATGTGAGGTGGTTCGTTTCCTTGCCCTTTTCTTGTAGTTTCTTGAAAAGGGTTATCCTCCATTACTGTTGGGTAATTGTCAAAATAAGGCTAAGCATGAAAAATCTCTCTCCCCAAATCTTCTCTTTATAGTACGTGTGTGTGTGCAATTACATTAACGTTTCAGAAATGGGCAATTTGTTATATTTATTTTCCGCTTTGCCTTGGTTGTATTGACCTTTGGCTCATTGTGTACCGTTGGCCTGTTGTCAGTGTGAAAGCAGCAAATGCTACTTTAACTCGAGGTTTAATGAAACCTAGTTGTTATCCTACCATTGTCTTACGTTGTCATTACAAAGATCCTCCACCTTCTATGTGGTTCCTCGTTCCACAAGTACAACCCTTTCCTGCACATAAACAGATGAAATTCACTTGTGTTTGCCTGACGGCTTAAACGTTTTAGTACAAAGGTCAAAGATCGGGGCGGTAACAATCCCTGGCATGAGCCCCTCGAAAAGGTGTAGACTTTCAATGAGAGGTCTCACCGAGATTTGAACTCGGATCGCTGGATTCAGAGTCCAGAGTGCTAACCATTACACCATGAAACCCAATGTGAAGCTGTTTTCGACATGCCAGATTCCGAAGAAAAGAGCGCACGGTCTTGTGAATGCAAGAGCTCCACTATAACTAGAGCAAAGCATTGGACAGAGGGACGCATGCCGAAACCCGGGATCGAACCAGGGACCTTTAGATCTTCAGTCTAACGCTCTCCCAACTGAGCTATTTCGGCCACGTTTGTAGATTTCTTGACTTGCGAATCGTTTTGACAAAATATTGTCAAAATAAGGCTAAGCATGAGAAATCTCTCTCCCCAAACTTCTCTTTATAGTACGTGTGTGTGTGCAATCACATTAACGTTTCAGAAATGGGCAATTTGTTATATTTATTTTCCGCTTTGCCTTGGTTGTATTGACCTTTGGCTCATTGTGTACCGTTGGCCTGTTGTCAGTGTGAAAGCAGCAAATGCTACTTTAACTCGAGGTTTAATGAAACCTAGTTGTTATCCTACCATTGTCTTACGTTGTCATTACAAAGATCCTCCACCTTCTATGTGGTTCCTCGTTCCACAAGTACAACACTTTTCCTGCACATAAACAGATGAAATTCACTTGTGTTTGCCTGACAGCTTAAACGTTTTAGTTCAAAGGTCAAAGATCGGGGCGGTAACAAACCCTGGCATGAGCCCCTCGAAAAGGTGTAGACTTTCAATGAGAGGTCTCACCGAGATTTGAACTCGGATCGCTGGAATCAGAGTCCAGCGTGCTAACCATTACACCATGAAACCCAATGTGAAGCTGTTTTCGACATGCCAGATTCCGAAGAAAAGAGCGCACGGTCTTGTGAATGCAAGAGCTCCACTATAACTAGAGCAAAGCATTGGACAGAGGGACGCATGCCGAAACCCGGGATCGAATCAGGGACCTTTAGATCTTCAGTCTAACGCTCTCCCAACTGAGCTATTTCGGCCACGTTTGCAGATTTCTTGACTTGCGAATCGTAGTCCGCGGACGACCCCTGGCGCTGAAGCCCTGAATTATGGAACAGAATGCCAGAGAAAAGCCTTTGGCCAGTACGGGGATCGAACCCGCGACCTTGGCGTTATTAGCACCACGCTCTAGCCAACTGAGCTAACAGGCCATGGGTCTCCTGCTTTCATGATCGAGATTGCCATAGTGCCACCTTGAGTGTCCTCACAATACGATGAACGCTTAAAGCAGGGCTCGTCCGGGATTTGAACCCGGGACCTCTCGCACCCAAAGCGAGAATCATGCCCCTAGACCAACGAGCCGAGCGGTGTGCAGCGATTGTGATTTCAAGGCGCTTTGGAAAAGCATTTTCCCCACGTGTGCCCCGTTTCATTGAGCCAAAGCAACGCGCGTCTTTTTCCGATAATGTGCGGGAATTTGCTCAAATGAAAGAGCGCTCGCTTGGCATTCGAGAGGTAGAGGGAATGACGGCCTTATTCTCCATATTAGAGGCTTTTGGAGCTTCCTTTGTGCGACTTAGCCCTCCCTATGCTACCTGTCGAGGCTCACCTTTGCAGAAAAAGGTCTTCGTGTTTAATACTGTTCATATATTCAGTCACAAAAAGCCTTCAGTGCCCCTTGTCTCTCCTCGCTATGGCACCTGGACACAAATGACAAGAATCTCCCATATGGTGTGCGCATTGCTTTTACCCAGAGCAAAGTAATGCAGGACATTTCACGATCAGAGACAATCAAGTTGTCACTTAAGATTCCACAAGTTTTTTTTTGCTGTGTAACTTGCATTTTCAATAAACCAGTGTGGATATGTGAGGTGGTTCGTTTCCTTGCCCTTTTCTTGTAGTTTCTTGAAAAGGGTTATTCTCCATTACTGTTGGGTAATTGTCAAAATAAGGCTAAGCATGAAAAATCTCTCTCCCCAAATCTTCTCTTTATAGTACGTGTGTGTGTGCAATCACATTAACGTTTCAGAAATGGGCAATTTGTTATATTTATTTTCCGCTTTGCCTTGGTTGTATTGACCTTTGGCTCATTGTGTACCGTTGGCCTGTTGTCAGTGTGAAAGCAGCAAATGCTACTTTAACTCGAGGTTTAATGAAACCTAGTTGTTATCCTACCATTGTCTTACGTTGTCATTACAAAGATCCTCCACCTTCTATGTGGTTCCTCGTTCCACAAGTACAACCCTTTCCTGCACATAAACAGATGAAATTCACTTGTGTTTGCCTGACGGCTTAAACGTTTTAGTACAAAGGTCAAAGATCGGGGCGGTAACAATCCCTGGCATGAGCCCCTCGAAAAGGTGTAGACTTTCAATGAGAGGTCTCACCGAGATTTGAACTCGGATCGCTGGATTCAGAGTCCAGAGTGCTAACCATTACACCATGAAACCCAATGTGAAGCTGTTTTCGACATGCCAGATTCCGAAGAAAAGAGCGCACGGTCTTGTGAATGCAAGAGCTCCACTATAACTAGAGCAAAGCATTGGACAGAGGGACGCATGCCGAAACCCGGGATCGAACCAGGGACCTTTAGATCTTCAGTCTAACGCTCTCCCAACTGAGCTATTTCGGCCACGTTTGTAGATTTCTTGACTTGCGAATCGTTTTGACAAAATATTGTCAAAATAAGGCTAAGCATGAGAAATCTCTCTCCCCAAACTTCTCTTTATAGTACGTGTGTGTGTGCAATCACATTAACGTTTCAGAAATGGGCAATTTGTTATATTTATTTTCCGCTTTGCCTTGGTTGTATTGACCTTTGGCTCATTGTGTACCGTTGGCCTGTTGTCAGTGTGAAAGCAGCAAATGCTACTTTAACTCGAGGTTTAATGAAACCTAGTTGTTATCCTACCATTGTCTTACGTTGTCATTACAAAGATCCTCCACCTTCTATGTGGTTCCTCGTTCCACAAGTACAACACTTTTCCTGCACATAAACAGATGAAATTCACTTGTGTTTGCCTGACAGCTTAAACGTTTTAGTTCAAAGGTCAAAGATCGGGGCGGTAACAAACCCTGGCATGAGCCCCTCGAAAAGGTGTAGACTTTCAATGAGAGGTCTCACCGAGATTTGAACTCGGATCGCTGGAATCAGAGTCCAGCGTGCTAACCATTACACCATGAAACCCAATGTGAAGCTGTTTTCGACATGCCAGATTCCGAAGAAAAGAGCGCACGGTCTTGTGAATGCAAGAGCTCCACTATAACTAGAGCAAAGCATTGGACAGAGGGACGCATGCCGAAACCCGGGATCGAATCAGGGACCTTTAGATCTTCAGTCTAACGCTCTCCCAACTGAGCTATTTCGGCCACGTTTGCAGATTTCTTGACTTGCGAATCGTAGTCCGCGGACGACCCCTGGCGCTGAAGCCCTGAATTATGGAACAGAATGCCAGAGAAAAGCCTTTGGCCAGTACGGGGATCGAACCCGCGACCTTGGCGTTATTAGCACCACGCTCTAGCCAACTGAGCTAACAGGCCATGGGTCTCCTGCTTTCATGATCGAGATTGCCATAGTGCCACCTTGAGTGTCCTCACAATACGATGAACGCTTAAAGCAGGGCTCGTCCGGGATTTGAACCCGGGACCTCTCGCACCCAAAGCGAGAATCATGCCCCTAGACCAACGAGCCGAGCGGTGTGCAGCGATTGTGATTTCAAGGCGCTTTGGAAAAGCATTTTCCCCACGTGTGCCCCGTTTCATTGAGCCAAAGCAACGCGCGTCTTTTTCCGATAATGTGCGGGAATTTGCTCAAATGAAAGAGCGCTCGCTTGGCATTCGAGAGGTAGAGGGAATGACGGCCTTATTCTCCATATTAGAGGCTTTTGGAGCTTCCTTTGTGCGACTTAGCCCTCCCTATGCTACCTGTCGAGGCTCACCTTTGCAGAAAAAGGTCTTCGTGTTTAATACTGTTCATATATTCAGTCACAAAAAGCCTTCAGTGCCCCTTGTCTCTCCTCGCTATGGCACCTGGACACAAATGACAAGAATCTCCCATATGGTGTGCGCATTGCTTTTACCCAGAGCAAAGTAATGCAGGACATTTCACGATCAGAGACAATCAAGTTGTCACTTAAGATTCCACAAGTTTTTTTTTGCTGTGTAACTTGCATTTTCAATAAACCAGTGTGGATATGTGAGGTGGTTCGTTTCCTTGCCCTTTTCTTGTAGTTTCTTGAAAAGGGTTATTCTCCATTACTGTTGGGTAATTGTCAAAATAAGGCTAAGCATGAAAAATCTCTCTCCCCAAATCTTCTCTTTATAGTACGTGTGTGTGTGCAATCACATTAACGTTTCAGAAATGGGCAATTTGTTATATTTATTTTCCGCTTTGCCTTGGTTGTATTGACCTTTGGCTCATTGTGTACCGTTGGCCTGTTGTCAGTGTGAAAGCAGCAAATGCTACTTTAACTCGAGGTTTAATGAAACCTAGTTGTTATCCTACCATTGTCTTACGTTGTCATTACAAAGATCCTCCACCTTCTATGTGGTTCCTCGTTCCACAAGTACAACACTTTTCCTGCACATAAACAGATGAAATTCACTTGTGTTTGCCTGACAGCTTAAACGTTTTAGTACAAAGGTCAAAGATCGGGGCGGTAACAAACCCTGGCATGAGCCCCTCGAAAAGGTGTAGACTTTCAATGAGAGGTCTCACCGAGATTTGTACTCGGATCGCTGGATTCAGAGTCCAGCGTGCTAACCATTACACCATGAAACCCAATGTGAAGCTGTTTTCGACATGCCAGATTCCGAAGAAAAGAGCGCACGGTCTTGTGAATGCAAGAGCTCCACTATAACTAGAGCAAAGCATTGGACAGAGGGACGCATGCCGAAACCCGGGATCGAACCAGGGACCTTTAGATCTTCAGGCAATTTGTTATATTTATTTTCCGCTTTGCCTTGGTTGTATTGACCTTTTTGCTCATTGTGTACCAATGGCCTGTTGTCAGTGTGAAAGCAGCAAATGCTACTTTAACTCGAGGTTTAATGAAACCTAGTTGTTATCCTACCATTGTCTTACGTTGTCATTACAAAGATCCTCCACCTTCTATGTGGTTTTAGTAAGAAAAGAGCGCACGGTCTTGTGAATGCAAGAGCTCCACTATAACTAGAGCAAAGCATTGGACAGAGGGACGCATGCCGAAACCCGGGATCGAACCAGGGACCTTTAGATCTTCAGTCTAACGCTCTCCCAACTGAGCTATTTCGGCCACGTTTGGAGATTTCTTGACTTGCGAATCGTAGTCCGCGGACGACCCCTGGCGCTGAAGCCCTGAATTATGGAACAGAATGCCAGAGAAAAGCCTTTGGCCAGTACAGGGATCGAACCCGCGACCTGGGCGTTATTAGCACCATGCTCTAGCCAACTGAGCTAACAGGCCATGGGTCTCCTGCTTTCATGATCGAGATTGCCATAGTGACACCTTGAGTGTCCTCACAATACGATGAACGCTTAAAGCAGGGCTCGTCCGGGATTTGAACCCGGGACCTCTCGCACCCAAAGCGAGAATCATGCCCCTAGACCAACGAGCCGAGCGGTGTGCAGCGATTGTGATTTCAAGGCGCTTTGGAAAAGCATTTTCCCCACGTGTGCCCCGTTTCATTGAGCCAAAGCAATGCGCGTCTTTGCCCCTTGTCCCCTTGTCTCTCCTCGCTATGGCACCTGGACACAATTGACAAGAATCTCCCATATGGTGTGCGCATTGCTTTTACCCAGAGCAACGTAATGCAGGACATTTCACGATCAGACACAATCAAGTTGTCACTTAAGATTCCACAAGTTTTTTTTTGCTGTGTAACTTGCATTTTCAATAAACCAGTGTGGATATGTGAGGTGGTTCGTTTCCTTGCCCTTTTCTTGTAGTTTCTTGAAAAGGGTTATCCTCCATTACTGTTGGGTAATTGTCAAAATAAGGCTAAGCATGAAAAATCTCTCTCCCCAAATCTTCTCTTTATAGTACGTGTGTGTGTGCAATCACATTAACGTTTCAGAAATGGGCAATTTGTTATATTTATTTTCCGCTTTGCCTTGGTTGTATTGACCTTTGGCTCATTGTGTACCGTTGGCCTGTTGTCAGTGTGAAAGCAGCAAATGCTACTTTAACTCGAGGTTTAATGAAACCTAGTTGTTATCCTACCATTGTCTTACGTTGTCATTACAAAGATCCTCCACCTTCTATGTGGTTCCTCGTTCCACAAGTACAACACTTTTCCTGCACGTAAACAGATGAAATTCACTTGTGTTTGCCTGACGGCTTAAACGTTTTAGTACAAAGGTCAAAGATCGGGGCGGTAACAAACCCTGGCATGAGCCCCTCGAAAAGGTGTAGACTTTCAATGAGAGGTCTCACCGAGATTTGAACTCGGATCGCTGGATTCAGAGTCCAGAGTGCTAACCATTACACCATGAAACCCAATGTGAAGCTGTTTTCGACATGCCAGATTCCGAAGAAAAGAGCGCACGGTCTTGTGAATGCAAGAGCTCCACTTCTCCAAATCTTCTCTTTATAGTACGTGTGTGTGTGCAATCACATTAGCGTTTCAGAAATGGGCAATTTGCTGCGATGGGTTGGCACTCCATCCAGGGTGTGTCCTGCCTTGATGCCCGATGACTCCTGAGATAGGCGCAGGCTCCCCGTGACCCGAGGTAGTTTGGATAAAGCGGTAGAAAATGGATGGATGGAAATGGGCAATTTGTTATATTTATTTTCCGCTTTGCCTTGGTTGTATTGACCTTTGGCTCATTGTGTACCGTTGGCCTGTTGTCAGTGTGAAAGCAGCAAATGCTACTTTAACTCGAGGTTTAATGAACCCTAGTTGTTATCCTACCATTGTCTTGTGTTGTCATTACAAAGATCCTCCACCTTCCCTGTGGTTCCTCGTTCCACAAGTACAACACTTTTCCTGCACGTAAACAGATGAAATTCACTTGTGTTTGCCTGACAGCTTAAACGTTTTAGTACAAAGGTCAAAGATCGGGGCGGTAACAATCCCTGGCATGAGCCCCTCGGCCGGTCGTGGATAGGTGGTATCCACTGACAGCCAATCAGATTGAAGCTCTTCTCCTGTTGTCCCAGGTCCTTGAGTGATGTCACAGCCAATCAGATTTTTTCACATCTTTTTTTTATGTTCGTTTGCACAGAGGTTCGAATCCCACTCGAAGCAACTCTGAAACATTGTTTTACAAACATTTATGAGTTTTTTATTACATTTAAGCAACCTTTTAAAATGTTGGAATATTGACAAAGTATAAGTATTAAAAGGATTTAAATTGAAATTGGGTTAAATGAAAATGTTGACAGAATATATTCATTGATGGTGTTTTATTTATCATTTCTTTAACCACAATAAATGTTTGAAAACTCTATTCTTATGAACATTAATTCGTAACAATTAAAAGGTTATCTGAAATGTAAATGTTGATGTCCATAACAAAATATTCTTAATGTCAGTGTTGAAATAATTTTTATTGTTCTCTTCACTATATGTTATTACCCTGTAGGATTTTTGATCAAATGTACATAAAATAATATTTTTAACAGCACCGAATGTATTCACATTTATGAAGAGTATTTTTTTATTTAAACTCCGATTACAATACATATGTCTCTTACCTTTGTAGTGCTATAACATTTGTAAATAAAATATATTTTACATCAGTTGAAAATATTTGCCATTTATTTGTATGTATATAAATATAAAAAATGAGTAGAAGATAAGTGCTTTTTTAGATAGTTTTTATTGTTTTCTCAACATTTTAAAAAGCAAAATAAACAAGCAAAAGATATTTACACGTGGAAAATTCTCATTTACTTTTTTCCAGAAACCCATCTCTGTCTTTCCATATTGTAAAAAGTAGACTTTTGAAAGTCTTTCCAGGTCATCTCTTTCTCCATACCCTGCTCTCTGTATATGGAATATACTTTAGCAGGACAATAAACATATTTCCCAGCAATTCCAGGAAAGCCCGTATGTATGTGTGGACTGTTTGGACCTTGTTTGAGTTCCATTTTACAAAACCGACACAGGTGACCTACATGCGGAGATTCAGGAATTTTTCGTTTTTGCTGTCCCTTCTCTTCCACCCTTTTTTTGTGTCATCCAGTTCCCTCTGGAAGAACTCTGTTTCCATAAAATCTTTAAAAGGCATTATGGGATTTGTCAGCCCTTCTCAACTCAACTCAACTCAACTTTATTTATATAGCGCTTTTTACAATTTTCATTGTTACAAAGCAGCTGTACATGAGACACATTTAATACAAGTATGAATTCTAAAGCAGCCCCCCCGGCCAGGCAGATAGTGCAAAACAATATGCAAACGGTGGTGAGGAACCCAAAACTCCCATCGAGAAAAAAAACCTCAGGGGAACCCAGGCCCAACCAGGGGATTCCAGTTCCCCTCTGGCAAAAGCTGCTGCCTCTGCACAAGCTCATCAGTGCTTGCACAACAAGGCTTAATAAAAATATAAAAATTAAAGATTATCATTAACAATCTAATAGCATTTGAAATGTTGTAGAAAAAAAACAAAGTTCATCACTATAAGCCTTAAAAACCTTGGTGGAACAGTAGAAGTACCCAACAGGTACTTGCTGGTAAAAAAATGGATGGAGGAACCATCACTTTCATAGCGAGACTTGGGCTGTCTGCAGGCAGCACAAGTCTTCATCTGTTTCTTTTTTTTTTCTGGTTGTTGTTGTTGTTGCTGTTGATGCTTCTCCATAATACCCTCAACGATCCTCTCAATGGTTGTGTGTGAAAGTGGTGTGGTCAGAGCAAGTGCTGGTGGGTTTACAACTGCAGGATTAATTTTAACCACTGGCACACTAGTAGTCTCGCTCCCCTCTGTCAGAGAGTGCCACAGTCGCTGTGTCTGAAGTAGTTTTTCAGGAGAAGTATTTAACGAAGAACTGGTGTTTAGCAATTTGGCCAAGTGCTTGACATACTGAGCTATGTGCAGTTTTGTAGTAGGATGGAGCATGCTGTTGGGATCAGTACTGGAGTTATGGACCATTGCTGCATACTCCTGATCCACAAGTTTGAGCATATCCTTCTTCCCATGATGTTCAGTAAGCAGGTTGTCAATTGCCTCCTTCATTGCCGTTGTCCACCGTTTGTGGTCTAGCACAAACACCCTTCCACCAGTCTTCACAGGTCCAGTACGAGCGCTTGCAGGTGAGGACACCATAGGCAGAGGCGGTACATGTGTTGTTCCTATAGCACAGAAAATCAGGCAATCAATATTTTGGCTCTTATACCATTTGTTAAATTAATTTGTTAATTTTTTGAATATTCACCTGGCTCTGACTGAGGCTCTGTGCAGGCACGGTGAAACAATGACACAGGCAGCGTATCAGCAGATTCTACAACAGCAGCAGCAGAAATACTTTTTTCATCAAGGTGTATTTTTAGCAAGTATTTAGTTTTATGTGTAAAGAAAAAGGGCATTTTAAGCATGACACTGTACATATGTAAAATGTTTACCTGGCTTAGGCTGAAGATCCACATCAGCACCATGGCATGAGGAAAGCAAGGGGGCAGGCAAAGTGGTAATGGATCCTAGAGGAACAAAACAGCATTAATAGAGTCACTTTAAAGACATTAAGTGTATGATAACGTCCTATATATTCTTTTAAAAAAGCGTTACCTGACTCTGGATGTGGATCAAGGTCAGATGAAAGGTATCCAGCCCTGGCAGTGGACGGTCTGCTTTGCTCGGGAAGATCTAATGGCAGATCAGTTTTGCTCTTGTGCTTTTCCCAATCTAGCACAACAGGGCGACATCCAGGCTCCACATAGTCTAGCCCAAACCTCTCCCCAGAATCCTTGCTGGACACTAGAAGGGCAGCATACTTGGGCATTCCGAACACCCTTTCAGACGCAGTATTGAGATCTGCGATCAGGGATGGATCAAATACACCAGGAAGCCGAACACCTGGTGATTTCAGGTCCACCAGGCGCTGAAAGTTCCAAAGTGCCACTCCCATCATCCCCTGGGCTTGAAACAACTCAGAGGAAACACGTGTGCCGGTGACCCACTGAGCCTGGTGGAAGTGGTAGCCCTCCTGCTGTGATGTGCCTCTTATTGGCACCCAGACATCAACTTTAGCTCCCTCACCCTGGACGTGATTAAGCTGCAGTGTCCCACCATGCCTATACAGGATCTCACCTGCTACTTCAGGATCACTCAGACATCCCCTCAAAATATGGACACGCTGAATGCGCCATGTCTTCAACATAGAGGGTTTGTAGAGGTGAACACCATTTGGATCAGCTGCCAAATGGAAGTGCTGCATGACCCCCTCAATCCTTTTGAGAAGTTCTTGAGAACCAGGGATCTTTGTTTTGCAGTGCTCCCGAATGTGCTGCTTGGTGGGGTTGGCTGGCTGAATACCACAAAACGCATAGGCATTCTTGAGCTTCATCAGGTCTTCTTGATCCACCACACAGAAAGCAGCAGACAGGAACTGGGTGAAGGAGCTGTATAAAGCATGATGCTCGGAAACACACTCCCGGTGAAAGCGCCTCATGCAATGAAACAGGTCGAGCTTGACATTGATGTGCTGATTGAAGCGAGATCTTGATGCGCATGCATTTTGCAGTTCACCAGAAGTGGCCTCGGCAATATCAGCATCAGCAGTTCTCCAGGCATTCCAGTTGAGATGTTCTCCAGCCTGCAGATCCGGCACCCTGAACGCTGCACAGCAATCCCTGAAACAGAAATATATATATTTTTAATTATAGTATAATTAAATTTAATTGTAGTATAATTACATATTAAAACTACAGTATTAATAGGTCTAAACAACAGTTTATGAGTGAAAAGAACGTGCACAGATGGTGAATTGTGAGGAAATGCAGGCAAACGATTGCATGATTCAAATGACTCACCTGTCCACCCAATGGTACCTTGCCTTTTCCACTCCTGCAATGTTGTTCCGGTTTGCTAGGCCCTGATACATGGGTTCCAATGACCTTTCCGTCTCAGACTGCACCATCACCCACGAAAGGATCATCCAGTTTTCGTTCATGGTGGCGTAAGATGACATTGTGCCAGAGGTAAATGTAACTTTCCTTGCCACTTTCCGGGTGTGGTCAGAACGTAAAGCCTGCCCAAAGGTGCCCTGCAGTAGCTTTCTAATAGCTACCTGTTGTCGCTGGTACTCATAAAGGAGGCAGTCAGTGAGGTAGTCTGCAGACACAGAGATTCCATTCCATCCATCAGGATCATCATACTCGCCAAAGGGAGCAGGCTTGGTCTCATTTCTTAGGAATCCTGTGATGGTTTTCTGTCCATACTTTCCAGCCTCAGAATCCAGGACACTCTGGCAACTGAGGAGGTAGGCAAAGTCGGCACGTTCAAATTTCAGGTGCATCATTTCAATCACCTGCCTGGCCATGTCTGAGGGTGATTTTCCGGTACGCCGCAGCTCATCCATCACAGATCTACAGATGGCCTTCTTGTAAGTAATAATTGCTGGCAGTACATTTGTAAACCTTTTGGGGAGCTTTTCCAGCCACTGTGGGTTGTCTGCATACCACCTTTTCTTGCAGACTTTGCAGCACAGCCGAGATGAGAAGAGGTAGTACTGACCTGTGATGCCCACGATCACACGAGGTCTACCGACTCCTGCACACGTGACCTGTGCTTTGCTACACCCCGCAATGCATGGCAGAGCATAGTTACTCTTAAGTCTAGCCATCAAGGTGTCATTTTCAGGTTTCCAAATAAAAAAAGGATGAAGCTGAAAATATTTGGCTGACGGCAGATCAGAGACTGTGTCTATCAGCTCAGGTTGAGGAGGTAAACGCCACAGTGACACGGTCTTCATGGGGTTGCTCACAGGAGGAGAGCCTGGCCACAGACCCATGGATTCCAACTCAGTCTTCATCCAGATCCTCTGTTGATGAGAACACTTCCACTGACGCGTGTCATTATCATATCCAGGAAGCTGTGGAGCAGGAACTCTAGGAAGGGTTGGTGTGCCTGGGTGTTTGAAAATAAGAAAAAATAATAAAGTATTGTTACAGATATTAAATATGTTAATCACTTTTATATCCACAGAATACTCTCTTACTTTGCGCTGTCGGTCGAACAGGTGGTGGAACACACACTGAAGGAGGAGGAGCAGAGGAACATGGTTCTGAAAGCACAAATAAAATAATTAAAGCTGTTGAAAACAAAGTTAAACAAAAAAAAAAACGTTCTAGACATGTGACGAGGTCTCTATAAATTCACAATTCCAAACATAGAAATGATTCAACCCATATATATCTAATGCAACCCATTCTTACCATCTTTGTTAGATTCCTCAAAAGAAAGTGTCCTGCACGCTCGAGAGATACTGCCCTCTGATGAAGAGAGACACATTGTAAAAGAGGTGATAGTTTTAAAAACATGCATTTATAATGTATGATTCAATGTATCCATAAACTTGACATTAGAACACACCTGTCGCTGAAACACCTTTTTTTGATTGTGTGGAAGCTGATGGTTCATGCACAAGAAACATCAGCTCTTTAGGAAGGGGCACTGGTGTTTTCAGAGCTGGCACAGCTGGTGCTTTAAAAAGGAAGTCAGAAAAAAATTCAATTCAAAGTTATAAAGAAGACAATTATATGATCAGAGAGGCGGAAATAAAATGTGTTTACCATCCACAGGAGACAGACGCAGTTCCTTTCTAGTGACCATCAGTGGTTTCAAAAGGACAGTAGATGGTTCTGCAAGACATAACATCTTGTTAATAATATCAATAGTCTTAAGAGATCTGCTTACTTTAATAGAATGAATGAAATGATGCATTAAGCCTTCTCAAATAATGTCACAAACATTTTAAACTAAACAGGGAATGTAAACAATGCAATTACAAGAACATGCACGTCTTCATGTATTAATAAACTGAAATATTTATAAGTTTACATTCAAAGTGAGCACTTACCCAGAATGGGGGTTTATCAGTTCATCGTGGTGGGGGAATCAATTCATAGCCCCTTGAACAGTTAGTATAATGCCAACAGCACACAGATTTGTTAGTGACACACGGCCAACACACTGACACATTTAGACATAAAAAATTCATATTCAGTTTTGGAGAACATTTAATTTCATAATTCATCAACACAAAAGTGCTGACACTAAAGTGAATAAAAACCTGTCGTTGTTTCTGTGGAGTGTTTCACTTCAGCAGCTGAGCACGCAGATGATGCTGGCGCTAACAAATGTAAAAATTAGGGAACATTTATTAAATATATCAACTTATTTAATACAAGATGTCATTTAAGAAAAAAAACACTCACACTGCACCAGTAGCTTAGAGGGGGTGATGTTCAGCATTGCAGTCTCCAGCTCAGCGTCTTCATCCATCTCTGTATGGTTGACAAACAAGAGTTAAAGGTTGCTTTTACGCTGCACTTGGATTTTTTCAAATGTAACTTCATACTTTACCTTATTCTTTGTAAAGCACAAAGTATCTTTATACTTATTGACATAAATGTAAAGATTCTCTTCTGAAGGCCAAATGAGGGGAAATAACAACTGACCTGTGGGCTCAGATGTGGCAGGAACATGCGGACGGGCAGACTGCTGCTGCTTCAGCAGGTATTGTTGCAGTTTATGCATCCGTGTCCCTCGGACACACTTAGCCCCCATTACAAAGGACGCGTAACCATCAGCTCTGCCGTCCCAAATCTCCTTCCATGTACTCTTGGCACGAGCTCCGAAACCAACCAGCTGATCGTCGCCTGGTGATGCCGCTGTTGCAGCTGGAGTTTTGGACGTGTAATGTAAAAGAGACAGAATCTCCTCAAAGCTGTGGGCGTACTGCATAAAAGAGACCAGGCTGCTCTTGCTGTGCCCCTCGGTCATTGTGACTCCTGCAGCCTCTTCTTGCTGAAGGTTCTTCATCAGATAGATGGTGTACCCCACATCATTTTCAAGGAGCCACCGGAAGGACTTCCCCTTGTATTTCCCAAACTGCAGGATGTACTCACCAAAAACTTCTTTTTGGTCTGAGGCATCACCTCCTCTTTGACGGACCACATTCAGAGCATTTTGTCTCACAAGCTCCAGCTTAATTGGTGCCGACTTGTCCTGCAAAGATAGGTTGTATTTTATTGTTCTCGCCTGGTCAGTTGGATCCTGCAGAAGATATCCCAGCGGTCCCTTACGGAACGCAACCTTTACCCTTCCAGGAAAAAAAATGACCCTTTTCTGCATGATGACCTGCGAGACAAAAATGGCAGTTTTTTTTAAAGTGTTAAAATTTACATTGGAATGAAAAAGATGAAAACCAGATGGTTTTTCACAAATGCAGTACAAACAGTGTTGTGAAGCTGCTAGGAAGTCGTTCACCGAGATTATGTTTTAGAACCAAAGGAAGCTTTTTGTACCCACACGACTGCCCACTTTAGATCTTTTGGATGTTTAAGGTTTTCTCCATGTAGAGGTGTGGTTAAAAACGTCAAGATATTGTAAAGACATCTCGTAAAAATTGTCCCAGATGTACCTTCTGTACTTTTCAGTTGTCGGCACCCAGAACGCAGCACTTTGTGTCCAGCACTTGTTGCCTGAGACCTCAGGACGCACCATATAATACAACGTAAATACTGTTTGCTCACTTGAATTTGGATTGTGCAAAGGAGTTAAAATGTAGAAGGTGCCAAGAAAGGCTGATATACGAGATAAGTGACTATTTCTTTGACCTCCTACACAGCTGACTCGTCAGAGCCTCCCCGTGAAACAGCAGCTTTTTCATTTGAAAATAACCAATTGAGAAAATGGTAATTCCCATACCGGGAGTTGAACCCGGGCTGCCTGGGTGAAAACCAGGAATCCTAACCGCTAGACCATATGGGACGCCTTAGCTGTCTTCTTCCGACCTGGAGCCGACGTGCACTTCAACTGTTTCCCAGCACAGAGGAAGCGAAATAACAATCACACATTTGAAGTGCATCGCAGAAGATTTTCTACCTATCTGAGCAGGTGCTGACAATAAACTTGCAACAAACGTGGTGAAACCAAGAGTCCCAAAACAGCTAGGAGACAACGATGTGCAGAAGCAATCCGACAGAGGCAGATTCTTAAACGCTCTGGTTCTTGGCACAATAACGAAGGCCTGCTGTGAGCGGAGCCGTCCAAAATTACATTAAACTCACGGTGGTTTCATTCTGCGGAAATCTTTCGTAAAAGGCAGAACATTTATGCGTAGATCAAGAGAAACTCGAGCTGCACCCATCAGCTCTAGACCCAGTGTGCTTCCTATGTAGCACCGCAATGTTCAAGGGGCTATTATTTGGTCGAGGCTCTTACCTGATAATTCACTCTGGGAGGGGCCAAAGAGACAAATTTCTCTTCCATCAACAAATTACTGCAAAAGCCAAGTCTGAAGAGATGCTCCTGAAGCTAGCATCCTACCGACCACAGGTACTAGCATCTGGATCTTCCAAGAAATAAAATACAAATCTTCAATCTCCGACAACTCTAGCTTGAATCAGAACAATGGTACTGTTTAGCGTGTTGACACATGGTTCATATGCTCTCCTACTTTGGATAAAAGCATCTGCCAAATGAAAAATGCAAATGGATAGAGTTCGCCGTCCTTCTTCCTCTAGTGAATTTCTTTTAACCAACAAATTAAAGTGTGATGATGTGTGGACAATTCCACCGAGGTCCAAAGGAGGATTCAGAAAGTCTGCACAACACTCTAAATTAGCCAAGCTTGCAGCCTTCCTCCTGCACACATCCAATATCAAAAAACTAATCTTTTCCAAAGAGAATGCTATGAGATATCGGTTGCAGTTCGGCACAAAAACATTTCCGCAGTTGCAAGCCAGTCCTCGTTAGTATAGTGGACAGTATCTCCGCCTGTCACGCGGAAGACCGGGGTTCGATCCCCCGACAGGGAGCTTGAGTGTCCTTGTGGGTCATCCCTGCTTTGTCAGCTCTTATGTGCAGCAAGGTATGCCAGGCATGCTCTGTCAGTAGAACATGAGACTCTTAATGTCAGGGTCGGTAGAGGATAAGATTCAGCGTCGTGTGCTCGAGCCCCACGTTGGCCGTGCAAATGACTTTTGATCTTGGTGTTTTTCACCTAGGCCTCGGTTCCCAGGCTTAGTGACAGAACAGTCAGGCAGCTTCTTGGAAAATACTGAACACTTGACGACTTAACCGTTATGCTGCAAAGGCGGCTCTCGGAAAACAAACGCTATATTTTCTTGCGGCGACGTTCGTTGTTATGACTTTGCAAACCTCTGCTGTTTCTTTCCAAGTCAAACCGTTGCTCTGTAGAGAACAACAAATTTGACGTCTCTTTCTGCCGCCGTCTCCTGATGGCTTTCGTGCAACTGTCCGTCTCTGTGGCGCCATCTTTGGCGACTGCCCAGCGAGAGGCCTCGTGGGCACAACGGTAGCGCGTCTGACTCCAGATCAGAAGGTTGCGTGTTCAAATCACGTCGGGGTCAAGATTTCTTTCTGCGTGTACGGCTTGTTAACAACACCGTGAGGCTGATGTCTCACACTAAGTGCTGCTAGGAAGTTGTTCACCGAGATTACGTTTTAGAACCAAAGGGAGCTTTTTGTACCCACATGACTGCCCACTTTAGCTCTTTTGGATGTTTAAGATTTTCTCCATGTAGAGGTGTGGTTAAAAACGTCAAGATAGTGTAAAGACATCTCGTAAAAATTGTCCCAGATGTAACTTCTGTACTTTTCAGTTGTCGGCACCCAGAACGCAGCACTTTGTGTCCAGCACTTGTTGCCTGAGACCTCAGGACGCACCATATAATACAAGGTTAAATACTGTTTGCTCACTTGAGTTTGGATTGTGCAAAGGAGTTAAAATGTAGAAGGTGCCAAGAAAGGCTGATATACGAGATAAGTGACTATTTGTTTGATCTCCTACACAGCTGACTCGTCAGAGCCTCACCGCTAAACAGCAGCTTTTTCATTAGAAAATAACCAATTGAGAAAATGGTAATTGCCGTACCGGGAGTTGAACCCGGGCCGCCTGGGTGAAAACCAGGAATCCTAACCGCTAGACCATATGGGACGCCTTAGCTGGCTTCTTCCGACCTGGAGCCGACGTGCACTTCAACTGTTTCCCAGCACAGAGGAAGCGAAATAACAATCACACATTTGAAGTGCATCGCAGAAGATTTTCTACCTATCTGAGCAGGTGCTGACAATAAACTTGCAACAAACGTGGTGAAACCAAGAGTCCCAAAACAGCTAGGAGACAACGATGTGCAGAAGCAATCCGACAGAGGCAGATTCTTAAACGCTCTGGTTCTTGGCACAATAACGAAGGCCTGCTGTGAGCAGAGCCGTCCAAAATTACATTAAACTCACGGTGGTTTCATTCTGCGGAAATCTTTCGTAAAAGGCAGAACATTTATGTGTAGATCAAGAGAAACTCGAGCTGCACCCATCAGCTCTAGACCCAGTGTGCTTCCTATGTAGCACCGCAATGTTCAAGGGGCTAATATTTGGTCGAGGCTCTTACCTGATAATTCACTCTGGGAGGGGCCAAAGAGACAAATTTCTCTTCCATCAACAAATTACTGCAAAAGCCAAGTCTGAAGAGATGCTCCTGAAGCTATCATCCTACAGACCACAGGTACTAGCATCTAGATCTTCTAAGAAATAAAATACAAATCTTCAATCTCCGACAACTCTAGCTTGAATCAGAACAATGGTACTGTTTAGCGTGTTGACACATGGTTCATATGCTCTCCTACTTTGGATAAAAGCATCTGCCAAATGAAAAATGCAAATGGATAGAGTTCGGCGTCCTTCTTCCTCTAGTGAATTTCTTTTAACCAACAAATTAAAGTGTGATGATGTGTGGACAATTCCACCGAGGTCCAAAGGAGGATTCAGAAAGTCTGCACAACACTCTAAATTAGCCAAGCTTGCAGCCTTCCTCCTGCACACATCCAATATCAAAAAACTAATCTTTTCCAAAGAGAATGCTATGAGATATCGGTTGCAGTTCGGCACAAAAACATTTCTGCAGTTGCAAGCCAGTCCTCGTTAGTATAGTGGACAGTATCTCCGCCTGTCACGCGGAAGACCGGGGTTCGATCCCCCGACGGGGAGCTTGAGTGTCCATGTGGGTCATCCCTGCTTTGTCAGCACTTATGTGCAGCAAGGTATGCTCTGTCAGTAGAACATGAGACTCTTAATGTCAGGGTCGGTAGAGGATAAGATTCAGCGTCGTGTGCTCGAGCCCCACGTTGGCCGTGCAAATGACTTTTGATCTTGGTGTTTTTCACCTAGGCCTCGGTTCCCAGGCTTAGTGACAGAACAGTCAGGCAGCTTCTTGGAAAATACTGAACACTTGACGACTTAACCGTTATGCTGCAAAGGCGGCTCTCGGAAAACAAACGCTATATTTTCTTGCGGCGACGTTCGTTGTTATGACTTTGCAAACCTCTGCTGTTTCTTTCCAAGTCAAACCGTTGCTCTGTAGAGAACAACAAATTTGACGTCTCTTTCTGCCGCCGTCTCCTGATGGCTTTCGTGCAACTGTCCGTCTCTGTGGCGCCATCTTGGCGACTGCCCAGCGAGAGGCCTCGTGGCGCAACGGTAGCGCGTCTGACTCCAGATCAGAAGGTTGCGTGTTCAAATCACGTCGGGGTCAAGATTTCTTTCTGCGTGTACGGCTTGTTAACAACACCGTGAGGCTGATGTCTCACACTAAGTGCTGCTAGGAAGTTGTTCACCGAGATTACGTTTTAGAACCAAAGGGAGCTTTTTGTACCCACATGACTGCCCACTTTAGCTCTTTTGGATGTTTAAGATTTTCTCCATGTAGAGGTGTGGTTAAAAACGTCAAGATAGTGTAAAGACATCTCGTAAAAATTGTCCCAGATGTACCTTCTGTACTTTTCAGTTGTCGGCACCCAGAACGCAGCACTTTGTGTCCAGCACTTGTTGCCTGAGACCTCAGGACGCACCATATAATACAAGGTTAAATACTGTTTGCTCACTTGAGTTTGGATTGTGCAAAGGAGTTAAAATGTAGAAGGTGCCAAGAAAGGCTGATATACGAGATAAGTGACTATTTGTTTGATCTCCTACACAGCTGACTCGTCAGAGCCTCACCGCTAAACAGCAGCTTTTTCATTAGAAAATAACCAATTGAGAAAATGGTAATTGCCGTACCGGGAGTTGAACCCGGGCCGCCTGGGTGAAAACCAGGAATCCTAACCGCTAGACCATATGGGACGCCTTAGCTGTCTTCTTCCGACCTGGAGCCGACGTGCACTTCAACTGTTTCCCAGCACAGAGGAAGCGAAATAACAATCACACATTTGAAGTGCATCGCAGAAGATTTTCTACCTATCTGAGCAGGTGCTGACAATAAACTTGCAACAAACGTGGTGAAACCAAGAGTCCCAAAACAGCTAGGAGACAACGATGTGCAGAAGCAATCCGACAGAGGCAGATTCTTAAACGCTCTGGTTCTTGGCACAATAACGAAGGCCTGCTGTGAGCAGAGCCGTCCAAAATTACATTAAACTCACGGTGGTTTCATTCTGCGGAAATCTTTCGTAAAAGGCAGAACATTTATGCGTAGATCAAGAGAAACTCGAGCTGCACCCATCAGCTCTAGACCCAGTGTGCTTCCTATGTAGCACCGCAATGTTCAAGGGGCTAATATTTGGTCGAGGCTCTTACCTGATAATTCACTCTGGGAGGGGCCAAAGAGACAAATTTCTCTTCCATCAACAAATTACTGCAAAAGCCAAGTCTGAAGAGATGCTCCTGAAGCTAGCATCCTACCGACCACAGGTACTAGCATCTAGATCTTCCAAGAAATAAAATACAAATCTTCAATCTCCGACAACTCTAGCTTGAATCAGAACAATGGTACTGTTAAGCGTGTTGACACATGGTTCATATGCTCTCCTACTTTGGATAAAAGCATCTGCCAAATGAAAAATGCAAATGGATAGAGTACGGCATCCTTCTTCCTCTAGTGAATTTCTTTTAACCAACAAATTAAAGTGTGATGATGTGTTGACAATTCCACCGAGGTCCAAAGGAGGATTCAGAAAGTCTGCACAACACTCTAAATTAGCCAAGCTTGCAGCCTTCCTCCTGCACACATCCAATATCAAAAAACTAATCTTTTCCAAAGAGAATGCTATGAGATATCGGTTGCAGTTCGGCACAAAAACATTTCCGCAGTTGCAAGCCAGTCCTCGTTAGTATAGTGGACAGTATCTCCGCCTGTCACGCGGAAGACCGGGGTTCGATTCCCCGACGAGGAGCTTGAGTGTCCTTGTGGGTCATCCCTGCTTTGTCAGCTCTTATGTGCAGCAAGGTATGCCAGGCATGCTCTGTCAGTAGAACATGAGACTCTTAATGTCAGGGTCGGTAGAGGATAAGATTCAGCGTCGTGTGCTCGAGCCCCACGTTGGCCGTGCAAATGACTTTTGATCTTGGTGTTTTTCACCTAGGCCTCGGTTCCCAGGCTTAGTGACAGAACAGTCAGGCAGCTTCTTGGAAAATACTGAACACTTGACGACTTAACCGTTATGCTGCAAAGGCGGCTCTCGGAAAACAAACGCTATATTTTCTTGCTGCGACGTTCGTTGTTATGACTTTGCAAACCTCTGCTGTTTCTTTCCAAGTCAAACCGTTGCTCTGTAGAGAACAACAAATTTGACGTCTCTTTCTGCCGCCGTCTCCTGATGGCTTTCGTGCAACTGTCCGTCTCTGTGGCGCCATCGTTGGCGACTGCCCAGCGAGAGGCCTCGTGGCGCAACGGTAGCGCGTCTGACTCCAGATCAGAAGGTTGCGTGTTCAAATCACGTCGGGGTCAAGATTTCTTTCTGCATGTACGGCTTGTTAACAACACCGTGAGGCTGATGTCTCACACTAAGTGCTGCTAGGAAGTTGTTCACCGAGATTACGTTTTAGAACCAAAGGGAGCTTTTTGTACCCACATGACTGCCCACTTTAGCTCTTTTGGATGTTTAAGATTTTCTCCATGTAGAGGTGTGGTTAAAAACGTCAAGATAGTGTAAAGACATCTCGTAAAAATTGTCCCAGATGAACCTTCTGTACTTTTCAGTTGTCGGCACCCAGAACGCAGCACTTTGTGTCCAGCACTTGTTGCCTGAGACCTCAGGACGCACCATATAATACAAGGTTAAATACTGTTTGCTCACTTGAGTTTGGATTGTGCAAAGGAGTTAAAATGTAGAAGGTGCCAAGAAAGGCTGATATACGAGATAAGTGACTATTTGTTTGATCTCCTACACAGCTGACTCGTCAGAGCCTCACCGCTAAACAGCAGCTTTTTCATTAGACAATAACCAATTGAGAAAATGGTAATTCCCGTACCGGGAGTTGAACCCGGGCCGCCTGGGTGAAAACAAGGAATCCTAACCGCTAGACCATATGGTACGCCTTAGCTGTCTTCTTCCGACCTGGAGCCGACGTGCACTTCAACTGTTTCCCAGCACAGAGGAAGCGAAATAACAATCACACATTTGAAGTGCATCGCAGAAGATTTTCTACCTATCTGAGCAGGTGCTGACAATAAACTTACAACAAACGTGGTGAAACCAAGAGTCCCAAAACAGCTAGGAGACAACGATGTGCAGAAGCAATCCGACAGAGGCAGATTCTTAAACGCTCTGGTTCTTGGCACAATAACGAAGGCCTGCTGTGAGCAGAGCCGTCCAAAATAACATTAAACTCACGGTGGTTTCATTCTGCGGAAATCTTTCGTAAAAGGCAGAACATTTATGTGTAGATCAAGAGAAACTCGAGCTGCACCCATCAGCTCTAGACCCAGTGTGCTTCCTATGTAGCACCGCAATGTTCAAGGGGCTAATATTTGGTCGAGGCTCTTACCTGATAATTCACTCTGGGAGGGGCCAAAGAGACAAATTTCTCTTCCATCAACAAATTACTGCAAAAGCCAAGTCTGAAGAGATGCTCCTGAAGCTAGCATCCTACCGACCACAGGTACTAGCATCTAGATCTTCCAAGAAATAAAATACAAATCTTCAATCTCCGACAACTCTAGCTTGAATCAGAACAATGGTACTGTTTAGCGTGTTGACACATGGTTCATATGCTCTCCTACTTTGGATAAAAGCATCTGCCAAATGAAAAATGCAAATGGATAGAGTACGGCGTCCTTCTTCCTCTAGTGAATTTCTTTTAACCAACAAATTAAAGTGTGATGATGTGTTGACAATTCCACCGAGGTCCAAAGGAGGATTCAGAAAGTCTGCACAACACTCTAAATTAGCCAAGCTTGCAGCCTTCCTCCTGCTCACATCCAATATAAAAAAACTAATCTTTTCCAAAGAGAATGCTATGAGATATCGGTTGCAGTTCGGCACAAAAACATTTCCGCAGTTGCAAGCCAGTCCTCGTTAGTATAGTGGACAGTATCTCCGCCTGTCACGCGGAAGACCGGGGTTCGATTCCCCGACGAGGAGCTTGAGTGTCCTTGTGGGTCATCCCTGCTTTGTCAGCTCTTATGTGCAGCAAGGTATGCCAGGCATGCTCTGTCAGTAGAACATGAGACTCTTAATGTCAGGGTCGGTAGAGGATAAGATTCAGCGTCGTGTGCTCGAGCCCCACGTTGGCCGTGCAAATGACTTTTGATCTTGGTGTTTTTCACCTAGGCCTCGGTTCCCAGGCTTAGTGACAGAACAGTCAGGCAGCTTCTTGGAAAATACTGAACACTTGACGACTTAACCGTTATGCTGCAAAGGCGGCTCTCGGAAAACAAACGCTATATTTTCTTGCGGCGACGTTCGTTGTTATGACTTTGCAAACCTCTGCTGTTTCTTTCCAAGTCAAACCGTTGCTCTGTAGAGAACAACAAATTTGACGTCTCTTTCTGCCGCCGTCTCCTGATGGCTTTCGTGCAACTGTCCGTCTCTGTGGCGCCATCTTTGGCGACTGCCCAGCGAGAGGCCTCGTGGGGCAACGGTAGCGCGTCTGACTCCAGATCAGAAGGTTGCGTGTTCAAATCACGTCGGGGTCAAGATTTCTTTCTGCGTGTACGGCTTGTTAACAACACCGTGAGGCTGATGTCTCACACTAAGTGCTGCTAGGAAGTTGTTCACCGAGATTACGTTTTAGAACCAAAGGGAGCTTTTTGTACCCACATGACTGCCCACTTTAGCTCTTTTGGATGTTTAAGATTTTCTCCATGTAGAGGTGTGGTTAAAAACGTCAAGATAGTGTAAAGACATCTCGTAAAAATTGTCCCAGATGTAACTTCTGTACTTTTCAGTTGTCGGCACCCAGAACGCAGCACTTTGTGTCCAGCACTTGTTGCCTGAGACCTCAGGACGCACCATATAATACAAGGTTAAATACTGTTTGCTCACTTGAGTTTGGATTGTGCAAAGGAGTTAAAATGTAGAAGGTGCCAAGAAAGGCTGATATACGAGATAAGTGACTATTTGTTTGATCTCCTACACAGCTGACTCGTCAGAGCCTCACCGCTAAACAGCAGCTTTTTCATTAGAAAATAACCAATTGAGAAAATGGTAATTGCCGTACCGGGAGTTGAACCCGGGCCGCTTGGGTGAAAACCAGGAATCCTAACCGCTAGACCATATGGGACGCCTTAGCTGGCTTCTTCCGACCTGGAGCCGACGTGCACTTCAACTGTTTCCCAGCACAGAGGAAGCGAAATAACAATCACACATTTGAAGTGCATCGCAGAAGATTTTCTACCTATCTGAGCAGGTGCTGACAATAAACTTGCAACAAACGTGGTGAAACCAAGAGTCCCAAAACAGCTAGGAGACAACGATGTGCAGAAGCAATCCGACAGAGGCAGATTCTTAAACGCTCTGGTTCTTGGCACAATAACGAAGGCCTGCTGTGAGCAGAGCCGTCCAAAATTACATTAAACTCACGGTGGTTTCATTCTGCGGAAATCTTTCGTAAAAGGCAGAACATTTATGCGTAGATCAAGAGAAACTCGAGCTGCACCCATCAGCTCTAGACCCAGTGTGCTTCCTATGTAGCACCGCAATGTTCAAGGGGCTAATATTTGGTCGAGGCTCTTACCTGATAATTCACTCTGGGAGGGGCCAAAGAGACAAATTTCTCTTCCATCAACAAATTACTGCAAAAGCCAAGTCTGAAGAGATGCTCCTGAAGCTATCATCCTACAGACCACAGGTACTAGCATCTAGATCTTCTAAGAAATAAAATACAAATCTTCAATCTCCGACAACTCTAGCTTGAATCAGAACAATGGTACTGTTTAGCGTGTTGACACATGGTTCATATGCTCTCCTACTTTGGATAAAAGCATCTGCCAAATGAAAAATGCAAATGGATAGAGTTCGGCGTCCTTCTTCCTCTAGTGAATTTCTTTTAACCAACAAATTAAAGTGTGATGATGTGTGGACAATTCCACCGAGGTCCAAAGGAGGATTCAGAAAGTCTGCACAACACTCTAAATTAGCCAAGCTTGCAGCCTTCCTCCTGCACACATCCAATATCAAAAAACTAATCTTTTCCAAAGAGAATGCTATGAGATATCGGTTGCAGTTCGGCACAAAAACATTTCTGCAGTTGCAAGCCAGTCCTCGTTAGTATAGTGGACAGTATCTCCGCCTGTCACGCGGAAGACCGGGGTTCGATCCCCCGACGGGGAGCTTGAGTGTCCATGTGGGTCATCCCTGCTTTGTCAGCACTTATGTGCAGCAAGGTATGCTCTGTCAGTAGAACATGAGACTCTTAATGTCAGGGTCGGTAGAGGATAAGATTCAGCGTCGTGTGCTCGAGCCCCACGTTGGCCGTGCAAATGACTTTTGATCTTGGTGTTTTTCACCTAGGCCTCGGTTCCCAGGCTTAGTGACAGAACAGTCAGGCAGCTTCTTGGAAAATACTGAACACTTGACGACTTAACCGTTATGCTGCAAAGGCGGCTCTCGGAAAACAAACGCTATATTTTCTTGCGGCGACGTTCGTTGTTATGACTTTGCAAACCTCTGCTGTTTCTTTCCAAGTCAAACCGTTGCTCTGTAGAGAACAACAAATTTGACGTCTCTTTCTGCCGCCGTCTCCTGATGGCTTTCGTGCAACTGTCCGTCTCTGTGGCGCCATCTTTGGCGACTGCCCAGCGAGAGGCCTCGTGGCGCAACGGTAGCGCGTCTGACTCCAGATCAGAAGGTTGCGTGTTCAAATCACGTCGGGGTCAAGATTTCTTTCTGCGTGTACGGCTTGTTAACAACACCGTGAGGCTGATGTCTCACACTAAGTGCTGCTAGGAAGTTGTTCACCGAGATTACGTTTTAGAACCAAAGGGAGCTTTTTGTACCCACATGACTGCCCACTTTAGCTCTTTTGGATGTTTAAGATTTTCTCCATGTAGAGGTGTGGTTAAAAACGTCAAGATAGTGTAAAGACATCTCGTAAAAATTGTCCCAGATGTACCTTCTGTACTTTTCAGTTGTCGGCACCCAGAACGCAGCACTTTGTGTCCAGCACTTGTTGCCTGAGACCTCAGGACGCACCATATAATACAAGGTTAAATACTGTTTGCTCACTTGAGTTTGGATTGTGCAAAGGAGTTAAAATGTAGAAGGTGCCAAGAAAGGCTGATATACGAGATAAGTGACTATTTGTTTGATCTCCTACACAGCTGACTCGTCAGAGCCTCACCGCTAAACAGCAGCTTTTTCATTAGAAAATAACCAATTGAGAAAATGGTAATTGCCGTACCGGGAGTTGAACCCGGGCCGCCTGGGTGAAAACCAGGAATCCTAACCGCTAGACCATATGGGACGCCTTAGCTGTCTTCTTCCGACCTGGAGCCGACGTGCACTTCAACTGTTTCCCAGCACAGAGGAAGCGAAATAACAATCACACATTTGAAGTGCATCGCAGAAGATTTTCTACCTATCTGAGCAGGTGCTGACAATAAACTTGCAACAAACGTGGTGAAACCAAGAGTCCCAAAACAGCTAGGAGACAACGATGTGCAGAAGCAATCCGACAGAGGCAGATTCTTAAACGCTCTGGTTCTTGGCACAATAACGAAGGCCTGCTGTGAGCAGAGCCGTCCAAAATTACATTAAACTCACGGTGGTTTCATTCTGCGGAAATCTTTCGTAAAAGGCAGAACATTTATGCGTAGATCAAGAGAAACTCGAGCTGCACCCATCAGCTCTAGACCCAGTGTGCTTCCTATGTAGCACCGCAATGTTCAAGGGGCTAATATTTGGTCGAGGCTCTTACCTGATAATTCACTCTGGGAGGGGCCAAAGAGACAAATTTCTCTTCCATCAACAAATTACTGCAAAAGCCAAGTCTGAAGAGATGCTCCTGAAGCTAGCATCCTACCGACCACAGGTACTAGCATCTAGATCTTCCAAGAAATAAAATACAAATCTTCAATCTCCGACAACTCTAGCTTGAATCAGAACAATGGTACTGTTAAGCGTGTTGACACATGGTTCATATGCTCTCCTACTTTGGATAAAAGCATCTGCCAAATGAAAAATGCAAATGGATAGAGTACGGCATCCTTCTTCCTCTAGTGAATTTCTTTTAACCAACAAATTAAAGTGTGATGATGTGTTGACAATTCCACCGAGGTCCAAAGGAGGATTCAGAAAGTCTGCACAACACTCTAAATTAGCCAAGCTTGCAGCCTTCCTCCTGCACACATCCAATATCAAAAAACTAATCTTTTCCAAAGAGAATGCTATGAGATATCGGTTGCAGTTCGGCACAAAAACATTTCCGCAGTTGCAAGCCAGTCCTCGTTAGTATAGTGGACAGTATCTCCGCCTGTCACGCGGAAGACCGGGGTTCGATTCCCCGACGAGGAGCTTGAGTGTCCTTGTGGGTCATCCCTGCTTTGTCAGCTCTTATGTGCAGCAAGGTATGCTCTGTCAGTAGAACATGAGACTCTTAATGTCAGGGTCGGTAGAGGATAAGATTCAGCGTCGTGTGCTCGAGCCCCACGTTGGACGTGCAAATGACTTTTGATCTTGGTGTTTTTCACCTAGGCCTCGGTTCCCAGGCTTAGTGACAGAACAGTCAGGCAGCTTCTTGGAAAATACTGAACACTTGACGACTTAACCGTTATGCCGCAAAGGCGGCTCTCGGAAAACAAACGCTATATTTTCGTGCGGCGACGTTCGTTGTTATGACTTTGCAAACCTCTGCTGTTTCTTTCCAAGTCAAACCGTTGCTCTGTCCGAGAACAACACATTTGACGTCTCTTTCTGCCGCCGTCTCCTGATAGCTTTCGTGCAACTGTCCGTCTCTGTGGCGCCATCGTTGGCGACTGCCCAGCGAGAGACCTCGTGGCGCAACGGTAGCGCGTCTGACTCCAGATCAGAAGGTTGCGTGTTCAAATCACGTCGGGGTCAAGATTTCTTTCTGCGTGTACGGCTTGTTAACAACACCGTGAGGCTGATGTCGCACACCAATTGCTGCTAGGAAGTTGTTCACCGAGATTACGTTTTAGAACCAAAGGGAGCTTTTTGTACCCACATGACTGCCCACTTTAGCTCTTTTGGATGTTTAAGATTTTCTCCATGTAGAGGTGTGGTTAAAAACGTCAAGATAGTGTAAAGACATCTCGTAAAAATTGTCCCAGATGTACCTTCTGTACTTTTCAGTTGTTGGCACCCAGAACGCAGCACTTTGTGTCCAGCACTTGTTGCCTGAGACCTCAGGACGCACCATATAATACAAGGTTAAATACTGTTTGCTCACTTGAGTTTGGATTGTGCAAAGGAGTTAAAATGTAGAAGGTGCCAAGAAAGGCTGATATACGAGATAAGTTTGTTTGATCTCCTACACAGCTGACTCGTCAGAGCCTCACCGCTAAACAGCAGCTTTTTCATTTGAAAATAACCAATTGAGAAAATGGTAATTCCCATACCGGGAGTTGAACCCGGGTCGCCTGGGTGAAAACCAGGAATCCTAACCGCTAGACCATATGGGACGCCTTAGCTGTCTTCTTCCGACCTGGAGCCGACGTGCACTTCAACTGTTTCCCAGTACAGAGGAAGCGAAATAACAATCACACATTTGAAGTGCATCGCAGAAGATTTTCTACCTATCTGAGCAGGTGCTGACAATAAACTTGCAACAAACGTGGTGAAACCAAGAGTCCCAAAACAGCTAGGAGACAACGATGTACAGAAGCAATCCGACTGAGGCTGATTCTTAAACGCTCTGGTTCTTGGCACAATAACGAAGGCCTGCTGTGAGCGGAGCCGTCCAAAATTACATTAAACTCACGGTGGTTTCATTACCACCGTACCTATCTGAGCAGGTGCTGACAATAAACTTGCAACAAACGTGAACTTGTCCAACTAGTCCAACTTGTCCAAGCAAAATCCTTGACAACTGTCTCTGTGGCGCAATCTGTTAGCCCATTCGGCTGTTAACCGAAAGGATGGTGGTTCAAGCCCACAAAGGGATGAAAGCTTTGTGGCGACCAGCTGTAGTTTTCTGACCCAAAAATGCTGAGGCCCGCCAGTGGAGCTTACTCAACAGAGTCTAAAAACAATACGGCTTTGCAAACACACTGAAAGAAAAGATGCCTTTGGCTTCTAAAGCCGGGAGTTAAACCCGGACCGCTTGGGTGAAACCAGGAGTCCTGACTGCTGGACCATGCCTGACACCTCAGCAAGCGCAAAACGGACTGCAACTGTTTCCAAGAGATTAAGAATCAGAGTAGCGACCCCACATTTTCAATGCAAGTCGGAAAGACTTTTCATTTCTCTGCACGTGTACTAGCAGTGAACAACAGAAAGAAGAACTACGATTTGAGAAGTATAATCCTCGTAAGTAGGTTGGACAGTATCTCCGCATGTCACGCCGTAAGACAGAAATGATGTGGAGGCTCCTCCCAGACCGAGCTGAGCTGTCTGGGCTTGTGTCGGTACGTGCCAAGTTCTTCCGCCAAGCCTCCTCCGAAATGATTCCCCGACGGGGAGTTAAGCCTTTTCTTTGCCGCTTTCCAATAGCTTGGATGAGCTGGGTTTAAACATTCTAAAGAACAGCTGAAGAAGTGCTTGGCACGGCTCTTTTTGAACAAATTGCAGTGCGTTGTTCGCCCGATTGAAGGCGTTCGCCACCAACACATTTCCAAAGCGAGCGGGAAGCAGTTTATTCAACCCCCCCAAAAAGTTGCCTCGGTCCAGATTCGCTGAGACCACAACACAGAGTACTAACCAACCACACGATCAAAGCGAGCTAACAGACGGCTGCACAGGGCTCAGACGAGATGAAGTTTGCTCTTTCGCCTCTAGAGATACAAATCAGCATCTGAGCTTAATAGACCGCAAACGTAGTCGGCAGGATTCGAACCTGCGCAGGTTCGAAACCAGCCCGGCTAGCTCAGTCGGTAGAGCATGAGACTCTTAATCTCAGGGTCGTGGATTCGAGCCCCACGTTGGGCGCCAGGGCTACCCCAGTCAGGGGACCTTTCCAAAGGTGCCCCGTCCACCGGACCTAGTGCTGGGATTTTCTTGAGACAAGTACAACTTCCTCACTCTTATGTTTCCAAAGGGGGTTCTCTGAAAATGCGCATGACGCTCATTTAGTTTTGCAACGCTTTTGGCCATCGCCACAACCACAGAGGGAGGGCCCAGAAGAGCTCACAAGGTGAAGGTGACTAACAATGTGGAAACACATCGCCCGAACAGAAACTTGAACCCTGGACCCTCAGATTAAAAGTCTTATGCTCTACCGACTGAGCTATCCAGGCTCTTGAGTTGTAACGACGTGTTCTAAGTGTAGGCTCTCGGGTTGGGGCTTGTTGAGTACAACAGGTGAGTGCAGGTTCATCCCTCATCAAACACACCCTAACCAGCTAATGTGGCTCTGAAGGTAAGACGAAAACTAGACTCACAACGATCCAAGCAGAGCAAAGACCCACTGGCAGCGGTGGGATTTGAACCCACGCCTCCAAGAAAACTAGACTCACAACGATCCAAGCGCCTTAATCCAGCGCCTTAGACCGCTCGGCCACGCTACCTCAAAAAGGCACCTTGTGCCGCCGGTTTCCTCCATGGCGTTTTACAGTAGGCCCGCTGTGACATTTCGCAGACAATCAAGAGCTTACAGGGTTCTGTCGGCCTAGGGTTCAGCGCACCTTTCTGATGCAGGGGTGTTCAGTCCTATATCTGGAGACGATGCCATCTGTTGATTGCAGTTCATCAAGTACCCTTGAACCGGGTAACGGGCTCTGGGAGCTGAAAGTCAGACGTGTTTTAAACACTGCCCTGACAGCTCATCTTTGGTCTTTTATCTGGCCGTGCTTTCCTTAAAGGTCCATGCAAAGAAAACATTTATAAAATCACATTAAAGGCTATAAAGTATGTACACATTGTTTTACATTAAATGTTTACTCGTTGTTGTATACCTATTTGCATCGACAACCCATCGAGCACTCCTGTACCAGTCAATTTGTGTTATATCAACAACTCGTGCCATCTGCTGCAGAGTCGCTCCTAAACATTTGTAAAATCACATTAAAGGCTATAAAGTATGTACACATTGTTTTACATTAAATGTTTAGTCGTTGTTGTATACCTAGTTGCATCGACAACCCATCGAGCACTCCTGTACCAGTCAATTTGTGTTATATCAACAACTCGTGCCATCTGTTGCAGAGTCGCTCTTAAACATTTGTAAAATCACATAAAGGCTATAAAGTATGTACACATTGTTTTACTACATTGTTATATACCTAGTTGCATCGACGACCCATCGAGCACTCCTGTACCTGTCAATTTGTGTTATATCAACAACACGTTGATCTGTTGCAGAGTCGCTCTTCAAGAAAAACGTGGTAGTCTATAAAGGCTTGATCTTCTTCTCTCTCTCAAGCAGCCGTAGTCGGCAGGGTTTGAACAATGTGTACATACTTTACAGCCTTTATGTGATTTTACAAATGTTTAAGAGCGACTCTGCAACAGATGGCACGAATTCCTTACCCTGCTCAAGGCCAATCTGCAGACCTACAACGCACGAGCAAACTGTTTATTTAATTTTTATCAACAGAGGGAGGGCCCATAAGAGCTCACAAGGTAAAGCTGACTAACAGAGTGGAAACACATCGCCCGAACAGGGACTTGAACCCTGGACCCTCAGATTAAAAGTCTGATGCTCTACCGACTGAGCTATCCAGGCTCTTGAGTTGTAACGACGTGTTCTAAGTGTAGGCTCTCGGGCTGGGGGCTTGTTGAGTACAACAGGTGGGTGCAGGTTCATCCCTCATCAAACACACCCTAACCAGCTAATGTGGCTCTGGAGGTAAGAAGAAAACTAGACTCACAATGATCCAAGCGGAGCAAAGTCCCACTGGCAGCGGTGGGATTTGAACCCACGCCTCCAAAGAGACTGGAGCCTTAATCCAGCGCCCTAGACCGCTCGGCCACGCTACCTCAAAAAGGCACCTTGTGCCGCCGGTTTCCTCCATGGTGTTTTACAGTAGGCCCGCTGTGACATTTCGCAGACAATCAAGAGCTTACAGGGTTCTGTCGGCCTAGGGTTCAGTGCACCTTTCTGATGCAGGGGTGTTCAGTCCTATATCTGGAGACGATGCCATCTGTTGATTGCAGTTCATCAAGTACCCTTGAACCGGGTAGCGGGCTCTGGGAGCTAAAAGTCAGACGTGTTTTAAACACTGCCCTGACAGCTCATCTTTGGTCTTTAATCTGGCCGTGCTTTCCTTAAAGGTCCATGCAAAGAAAACATTTATAAAATCACATTAAAGGCTATAAAGTATGTACACATTGTTTTACATTAAATGTTTACTCGTTGTTGTATACCTAGTTGCATCGACAACCCATCGAGCACTCCTGTACCTGTCAATTTGTGTTATATCAACAACCCGTGCCATCTGCTGCAGAGTCGCTCTTAAACATTTGTAAAATCACATTAAAGGCTATAAAGTATGTACACATTGTTTTCCATTAAATGTTTACTCGTTGTTGTATACCTAGTTGCATCGACAACCCATCGAGCACTCCTGTACCTGTCAATTTGTGTTATATCAACAACACGTTGATCTGTTGCAGAGTCGCTCTTAAAGAAAAACATGGTAGTCTATAAAGGCTTGATCTTCTTCTCTCTCTCAAGCAGCCGTAGTCGGCAGGGTTTGAACCTGCGCGGGGAGACCCCAATGGATTTCAAGTCCATCGCCTTAACCACTCGGCCACGACTACAACAGGTTTCAGGGCCTCTGGGTTTCGGTCGTGCTGCAAAGAGGACGATGTCAAAAAGGGAAAGGCAGGACTTCAATAAGACGTGGTGCCCTGCCGTGACCCGGATTCGAACCGGGGTTGCTGCGACCACAACGCAGAGTACTAACCACTATACGATCACGGCTAGCCAACATGCCTCCGGCAAAGTTGCGCTACCAGGACTGAGTTACTAGATCTGCAGTGAGAAGATTGGCAGCTTTTGCTGAGGTCTCACGGAATTCCTTACGCATGTGCTCGATGAAATCCCTGCTCAAGGCCAATCTGCAGACCTACAACGCACAAGCAAACTGATTATTTAATTTTATCAACAGAGGGAGGTTCCATAAGAGCTCACAAGGTAAAGCTGACTAACAGAGTAGAAACACATCGCCCGAACAGGGACTTGAACCCTGGACCCTCAGATTAAAAGTCTGATGCTCGACCGACTGAGCTATCCGGGCTCTTGAGTTGTAAAGACGTGTTCTAAGTGTAGGCTCTCGGGTTGGGGCTTGTTGAGTACAACAGGTGAGTGCAGGTTCATCCCTCATCAAACACACCCTAACCAGCTAATGTGGCTCTGCAGGTAAAACGAAAACTAGACTCACAACGATCCAAGCGGAGCCTTAATCCAGCGCCTTAGACCGCTCGGCCACGCTACCTCAAAAAGGCACCTTGTGCCGCCGGTTTCCTCCATGGCGTTTTACAGTAGGCACACTGTGACATTTCGCAGACAATCAAGAGCTTACAGGGTTCTGTCGGCCTAGGGTTCAGTGCACCTTTCTGATGCAGGGGTGTTCAGTCCTATATCTGGAGACAATGCCATCTGTTGATTGCAGTTCATCAAGTACCCTTGAACCGGGTAACGGGCTCTGGGAGCTGAAAGTCAGACGTGTTTTAAACACTGCCCTGACAGCTCATCTTTGGTCTTTTATCTGGCCGTGCTTTCCTTAAAGGTCCATGCAAAGAAAACATTTATAAAATCACATTAAAGGCTATAAAGTATGTACACATTGTTTTACATTAAAAGTTTACTCGTTGTTGTATACCTAGTTGCATCGACAACCCATCGAGCACTCCTGTACCAGTCAATTTGTGTTATATCAACATCTCGTGCCATCTGTTGCAGAGTCGCTCTTAAACATTTGTAAAATCACATAAAGGCTATAAAGTATGTACACATTGTTTTACTACATTGTTATATACCTAGTTGCATCGACGACCCATCGAGCACTCCTGTACCTGTCAATTTGTGTTATATCAACAACACGTTGATCTGTTGCAGAGTCGCTCTTAAAGAAAAACATGGTAGTCTATAAAGGCTTGATCTTCTTCTCTCTCTCAAGCAGCCGTAGTCAGCAGGGTTTGAACCTGCGCGGGGAGACCCCAATGGATTTCAAGTCCATCGCCTTAACCACTCGGCCACGACTACAACAGGTTCCAGGGCCTCTGGGTTTAGGTCGTGCTGCAAAGAGGACGATGTCAAAAAGGGAAAGGCAGGACTTCAATAAGACGTGGTGCCCTGCCGTGACCCGGATTCGAACCGGGTTTGCTGCGACCACAACGCAGAGTACTAACCACTATACGATCACGGCTAGCCAACATGCCTCCGGCAAAGTTGCGCTACCAAGACTGAGTGACTAGATCTGCAGTGAGAAGATTGGCAGCTTTTGCTGAGGTCTCACGGAATTCCTTACGCATGTGCTCGATGAAATCCCTGCTCAAGGCCAATCTGCAGACCTACAACGCACGAGCAAACTGATTATTTAATTTTATCAACAGAGGGAGGTTCCATAAGAGCTCACAAGGTAAAGCTGACTAACAGAGTAGAAACACATCGCCCGAACAGGGACTTGAACCCTGGACCCTCAGATTAAAAGTCTGATGCTCGACCGACTGTGCTTTCCGGGCTCTTGAGTTGTAAAGACGTGTTCTAAGTGTAGGCTCTCGGGTTGGGGCTTGTTGAGTACAACAGGTGAGTGCAGGTTCATCCCTCATCAAACACACCCTAACCAGCTAATGTGGCTCTGAAGGTAAGACGAAAACTAGACTCACAACGATCCAAGCAGAGCAAAGACCCACTGGCAGCGGTGGGATTTGAACCCACGCCTCCAAAGAGACTGGAGCCTTAATCCAGCGCCTTAGACCACTCGGCCACACACCTCAAAAAGGCACCTTGTGCCGCCGGTTTCCTCCATGGTGTTTTACAGTAGGCCCGCTGTGACATTTCGCAGACAATCAAGAGCTTACAGGGTTCTGTCGGCCTAGGGTTCAGCGCACCTTTCTGATGCAGGGGTGTTCAGTCCTATATCTGGAGACGATGCCATCTGTTGATTGCAGTTCATCAAGTACCCTTGAACCGGGTAACGGGCTCTGGGAGCTGAAAGTCAGACGTGTTTTAAACACTGCCCTGACAGCTCATCTTTGGTCTTTTATCTGGCCGTGCTTTCCTTAAAGGTCCATGCAAAGAAAACATTTATAAAATCACATTAAAGGCTATAAAGTATGTACACATTGTTTTACATTAAATGTTTACTCGTTGTTGTATACCTAGTTGCATCGACAACCCATCGATTACTCCTGTACCAGTCAATTTGTGTTATATCAACAACTCGTGCCATCTGTTGCAGAGTCGCTCTTAAACATTTGTAAAATCACATAAGGGCTATAAAGTATGTACACAGTTTTTTACTACATTGTTATATACCTAGTTGCATCGACGACCCATCGAGCACTCCTGTACCTGTCAATTTGTGTTATATCAACAACACGTTGATCTGTTGCAGAGTCGCTCTTAAAGAAAAACGTGGTAGTCTATAAAGGCTTGATCTTCTTCTCTCTCTCAAGCAGCGCAGTCGGCAGGGTTTGAACCTGCGCGGGGAGACCCCAATGGATTTCAAGTCCATCGCCTTAACCACTCGGCCAGCTGAGGTCTCACGGAATTCCTTACGCATGTGCTCGATGAAATCCCTGCTCAAGGCCAATCTGCAGACCTACAACGCACGAGCAAACTGTTTATTTAATTTTTATCAACAGAGGGAGGGCCCATAAGAGCTCACAAGGTAAAGCTGACTAACAGAGTGGAAACACATCGCCCGAACAGGGACTTGAACCCTGGACCCTCAGATTAAAAGTCTGATGCTCTACCGACTGAGCTATCCGGGCTCTTGAGTTGTAATGACGTGTTCTAAGTGTAGGCTCTCGGGTGGGGGCTTGTTGAGTACAACAGGTGAGTGCAGGTTCATCCCTCATCAAACACACCCTAACCAGCTAATGTGGCTCTGGAGGTAAGACGAAAACTAGACTCACAACGATCCAAGCGGAGCAAAGACCCACTGGCAGCGGTGGGATTTGAACCCACGCCTCCAAAGAGACTGGAGCCTTAATCCAGCGCCTTAGACCGCTCGGCCACGCTACCTCAAAAAGGCACCTTGTGCCGCCGGTTTCCTCCATGGCGTTTTACAGTAGGCCCGCTGTGACATTTCGCAGACAATCAAGAGCTTACAGGGTTCTGTCGGCCTAGGGTTCAGTGCACCTTTCTGATGCAGGGGTGTTCAGTCCTATATCTGGAGACAATGCCATCTGTTGATTGCAGTTCATCAAGTACCCTTGAACCGGGTAACGGGCTCTGGGAGCTGAAAGTCAGACGTGTTTTAAACACTGCCCTGACAGCTCATCTTTGGTCTTTTATCTGGCCGTGCTTTCCTTAAAGGTCCATGCAAAGAAAACATTTATAAAATCACATTAAAGGCTATAAAGTATGTACACATTGTTTTACATTAAATGTTTACTACATTTCCTAGTCTTAATGCACAGATTGGTCTACCTGGTGTTTAAATTAAGGGGCCACATGTATTAATGCATTTAAAGTTACAGTTCATGAAAGAGCAATGTGTCCACCAAGTTCATACGTGTGGCCTATTCTTATAAACTGCAGGGGGACTTTTACCCTGTTTTTCTCTAAGTCATACAGGAAGTTACAACATGCAGTTTGTAGGAATGGGCCACGTCTAATAATTTGGTGGACATCGACTTTCAGGGCATAATTCCACCTTCTGCGAGTTGATGCTAACATATGTATGTCTAATAAAGTGTACTTAGGAAATAACATGTTTTTTAACTTCTTCTCTTGCGCCCCTATTTTTTTTAACTTTTCTGATAAAACAACATACCCAAATTTAAACGCCTGCCGCTCTTAAACCATATGGTCTATATTCATAATTCTGGTATATTTTTTAACTACATACTACATATTTTGTTGCACAAGAGTCATAATATCTTAAAGTTTCAAAGAAACAAGGTAAAACATGGTAAAACATGGTAAAACATACATGAAAAACGCAATTCCGTTTACTTTGAATGAAGTTTACTTAGAGGAAAATGGATGAAAACTTGATGGTAAGGGTTCGAAACACAGTAGAGATAAAATTGAATGTCTGATCATTGTTTGATTCAAATTTGAGGATGATAATCCCCAAAATGTAGCTTCTGTAACCTTTTTTCTAAAGAGATCTCTAGGCGTCCTTTCAAAAAGGCCACTTGGAGACTCCAAAGGGACACCAAGTAACCAAATGACATCAGGAGTCAACACTTCATACTACATTTTTTATATCAATTCACCACTACTTGGCCCATCAAGACACACAAGAAAAAACTATTTCAGAACAACATTTGTACATTTTAACAAAACTCTTTATTTTGAACAAATATTATATATATACATATATATATATATATATATATATATATATATAATAACAAATATTTCAGAACATTTGTAATTGTAACAATAATTTTTTACTCAAATCTACAGTAAACTTCTAGTTATTATATAGAAAATATACAATAACTGAAAAACTAAAATATTTACAGTATTTACAAAGTGCAGGGAGACATGTTGATCAAGGCAGTCACTAAGGAGGTTTCTTCTCTAACAAACTGGAAACCCAAGCCACTAAAAGACAGAAAAAAGAGAAAGTGATTGTGGGTAAGTAGAACAAATTAAATTTGCAACACTGTGTGTGTGTGTGTGTGTGTGTGTGTTACGTACTTACAGAGTGTACTGCCTCACACCAGCATGTCACATTTGATTCAGTAAGGCCAAGGACTCATACTGCAAAAGAGGGAGACAGAGGGAAAAAGAGAGCGAGAGCAAACAACCAAAACCAACAACAAAGTCCTAACAGATTAAATCTATAAACATTTTATTTTGGAATAATGGAAACACAATAGCTCACAAACAGGATGAAAATTTACAAGTCATCTAAGTGTGCGTGTGAGTGCGTACTCGACCATTACCGTCTCAAGAAGCGATTGCTTCTATCCCTTCACATTCCTCCTCGGAACTGGAAATTATGCAAGGCTCTGACCTAAACTAGGAAACATTTCTGGAACAAGTATTAGTTTTGAATAAACTGAACAATGTAAAAATAAAAGAATCATTCAAACAATGATGGTTAGTATTTTCCAGTCTGCACATGCCAGTCATTGAAACAGTCCCGTTTAGGCAAAAAACACAGTGGCACCTCACATGTTGCACACATCACTGGTGTCTTCTGATGACACAGTCTGCACTTTCGTCGTCCAGAAGTGGTGTCGTCCGTGATGTGTTTTGGGTTGTGGCGACCAACATCAGATGTCTGAGGGGCAGCAGTGCGTGATTTCAAGCCTGCAAGTTCCAGAACGAGCGTTTCCCTAAATGCTTTCTGTGTCAAGGGTTTTTCGTTCCTTGCTCTGGCCAGATGCTGATGCAAAATGAAAGCGTTGACAACAGCAATATCGACAAAGTGATAGAAGAACGTACGGTACCACTTCCGTGTCTTGTGGAGCACTTTGTAGTATCCAATGAGGGCATCAGACAGGTCCACTCCCCCCATGAACCTGTTGTAATCCAGCACTGCACCGGGAATAGGCACATGCACTTGAGACCACTGCCCATCGTTAGCCTTCACCCTCCTTTTCACTGTGTCACCTTCATATGCTTTGTGGAAAGTGGAGCACATCAGCACTTCCCGGGTGTCTTTCCATTCCACAAACAGCAGCTCATCTTCTCTAAGCCATCTAATGGACCCTCGTGAAGCATTCCGTGGCAGTCGGTTTCTGATGGTCTTTGGGAAACCGATCCTGTTCGGACGTATGGTGCCACATGCCCAAATCTTCTTAGAGAGGAGGTCTCTGAAAAGAATGGGGCTGGTGTAAAAGTTGTCAACATACAACTTGTAACCAGCGCCCAACCTTTTTTCATCCACAAGTGCCATAACTGAATCATAGCTCAGCCCATTCCGAGACTGCATTGACTTGCCCTCATACACGAAGAACTCACAAGTATAGCCACACAGGGAGTCTGCCAAAACAAAAAGCTTGTAACCCCATTTGGTGGGTTTGTTCTTCATGTACTGCTTGAGTACAGACCTTGCCTTGGATGCCACCATCCTCTCATCTATGGAGATGTTTTGATGTGGATGAAAGAAAGTCTTGCAGGCATCCCTAATGTTGTTATAGAGAGGCTTGATCTTCCCCAAGCGGTCGTAGGCTGATGTACCCTTCCTCTCTTCATTTTCTTCATCATCCTGAGGATCGCTAAGATGAAGAGCAGATGTGATGGTCAGAAACTTCCTGCAGGACATGATCTGAGCAGGAAAGGGAAGACTGTATATCGTGGACCTCCTCCAATAATCAGTCAAGGTAAAGACCTTAACAAGACCCATGTATACAACAAGCGCCAAGTAAGACTTAAAATCTTCCCCGGAGATGTTATGCCATGGCTTGTCTCTTCCCTGATTCAGTTTAGCACCATAGGCATTCGTGTTGTGAATGAGGGTCTGCAGCACAGATGTAGAAAAGAACAGCTGAAACAACTGCAGTGCTGTGTATGATGCAGTAAATAGCAGCTGTGGCCCAGGAGTACGAGCAGGCCTAAACACAGGTTGGGGAGGCTCTTTATCATCCTCATCCACGTTGTGCCATTTCTCCTGTGAGGTGCTGGGGGACAAAGCATGCACTGACTGGCTCCATCTCCCTCTCCCCCCTCTCGCCCGCCCTCCTCTCGCCCTCCTCCCTCTCGCCCGCCCCCCTCTCGCCCGCCCCCCTCTCTCCCGCCCCCCTCTCGTCCTCCCTTTACCTGTACCATTTGCAGCTGCAGCAGATGGAGATGCAGATGATGTAGTTCCAGATGATGACGATGGCTGCCGTGATCTCTTCCGGAGCTCAGCACTAGACTCTGGACACCAGTCCTCATCTGTGTCATTTGAAGGCCTATTTTACAGCACAGTAACAACAACAAAAAAACTATTAGCAGCATTCAGTCAAAATAAAAAACAATATTAGCAACATAAATAGCATCAATATTACATTTACAAATGCCTGTTTGTCAAATACTTTACGCTTATAATGCTCAGCATTATAAATGATTTGTAAAACCAATACTTTTGCTACATATCTTCACATAATATAGATAAAGATAATAACACTTGATATAAGATAATAATACATGTCACAGATACAATAAACTCTTTGCATCTTACCCATTTATGAATAATAGAATATCTTTATGTATTATACATATACTGTTTAGAATAAATAAACGCTTACTAATCTCTGCGCTTCGTTTATCATGTTTATCATGCACATTTTCATTATCGAAACAGCTAACGTTATGACATGATGACACATACACTGCTAATCCACAATAAAAATGTATAAGCAATCGAGAAAAAATGTTGTAACTTACCGATCTAACACGGGATCAAGTCCATCACCAAACATGGCGTCTTCTAGGGAATCGACGCTCGACCCCGAACTATCTCTGTCGGAGACGCATGTCTCCGCTTCCTTCTGCTGCTCTTCGTCGCTGCTCCTCATGATCTCCTCCAAAGCACTTTCAACATCAAAATACATCGTCTGTGGTCGACGATCCATGGTTGAGAGGTTCAGGTGTAGACTTTGAAGAAATCCGTTCACTAAAATGTGCTCCGTGCAGCGAAGCGATGTTGTTCTCTGTACTAGCGGGCCTAAAATGGCGATAGCGCTGTGAGCGCACCGATGCACGGTGGTAGCGCACCGATGCACGGTATGTTTGCGCACGTGATATTCTCCAAATCTGTTTACGTAAACTTCACAAATGGCCAATCATTGTAATCCCCAAATAGTTGGATATTACACCCATTCGTCAAAACTTTTCTGGCCAGGCATTGGATGGGTTTACCCAGTCAAAAACCAAGGTGGCCTGACTGACACCTCTGTGGGCCGGTAAGGCACCCTGGGTGTTTTGAATGATCGCAAAGTCTGTGATTGAAGAAAAGAGACGTGAATGGGCGTATTTTGTTCAGAAGATAGTAGATTACGAGAAAAAAATGATTTTGAACGGATCAAAATCAATATTTATACGAAAATGGACGTTGACTCGAAACGCGTATGCAAACAAAGTGGAATCTTTTGAGTTTTTTTCAATTTGTTCATTGTTTTGGATGAAACAGTGGTATGCACATTCAAAGACGACCCTTATAAGGAGATGTATGGTGTTTTTTTTGGATTCGTCCGAACTGATCCGAACCAAAGGAGTTGAAAGATAAGTAGTGCCGTTTATTTTGTTTATGTTTGAAAGGCCGGTCCTTCCACTTTTTATTTAACCCTTTCCTCTCTGGTGTTTTGATTACAAAAACAAGTTCAGAACACGAATCTTGAGTGTTTTAGCTTTAAAATGATGCATAGTTTATGATAGTTGATCGAAAATTAATGTAAAACAAAGTAAAATAAAAAACGTAGACACGCCCACAAACGCCATGACGGCCCGTCTGCGGGCCGATGCCAGAAAATAGGTTAAAGCACACAAATGCATTTAAATTTATAGTTTATGAATGAGCAATGTGTCCACCAAGTTCATACGTGTGGCCTATGATGTGGAATAAGTTGATCTTGCAGTTCAAAAATTGCTCAGACAAAGATGGTCGAGGTGTCAAAGATTTGACTTCATTTGTTCAAGTGAAACAAAGTGAGATGTCCCAAGTCATTCTGAAAACATCTGAAAATCGGGTGTTTTCCAACATCTAGTTATAGTGAAACTTCTCAGAGGTGTTTCCTTTCGAAACCAACCTAATATTCCTGCTATCTCTTATTTTTTGTTATCCAATTGTTCTTGTCTGCCAACATTATTTCTAGGCAACAAGTTTTGTATCTTATGGTGGAATTTTAACCTTTACTCAGTTTTTTTTTAAATATCTTGCTCTATAAAATATTGCTGGATTTTGTATTGCTGAAATATGTAGTGCTATACTTGATGAAAATCATTATAATATTTTTATGAAAACAATCATTGCATAAGTATGTTGATTCTATCATTATTTGTATATACTCCTCTGGGTTAGTGTGATTTCAGAGTATTCTACTTACACAACTATGTTACAAACATTCCTATGAATACTTCTTCATAACCGGGGTGAATATAAGAGCCCCATATTATACATAATATGATCAAAATTATACTCAATATATTACCCCCTTTGGGGCTCCATAAGAGTCCCACATCTGATTAAGACTAACATTAGAGGAATATCTACTTCAAAGTGAATATATCAGCGTGAACAAAATGAATCAATATCAATGATAATACTCATTATTTTATGTGTATGCGTATAATCTATAAAATATAAAAATCCATCTGACCTGACTAGGTTGTCTCGTAACACCGACAACTCCTGTTTGTAACCAATTACTTTATAAAAATGGCTTCTACATTAGATTGCAAATAGTTGATCGTCACTGACCGAGTACACCACCATCTGATGGTGAGGAGCAGATCTAGTAATCATATTAACTGCCTGCATTATGCAAGGCCAAAAACACAGTAATATCAGAATTGGAGCCAAAATGCAGATTATCAACATCAATATTTTATGCAAATTAGGAAATTTGTTGTCAATCCAGTTCCATATTGAATTATCAGAATCAACTGTCCTGTAGGAAGTTGAATAATCCTCTTCTCACACGCCGTTGACTGTCCATTGATCGATGAGGCAAGATAATAGCTCTTCCATGTAGCTGGACTAAAGCAAAGAGTCCTGTCCAGTTCTTTGGTAATGATAAATATAATTGATGGCCACACAGCCAGTAGTATCCCTCAACGACTCCCGTTCCCTCGTGATCAGGAACATGCACAGTTGAGCACGATGGGCATTTTACTCGTCTTCTTTCGGAAATAAGAATGTACTGGTAGGTAACAACTGGCTGTGGTACTTCATGAGTAATGCTGACAGTCGTAGATGGAGGATTTAGGTAGTCTGCATAAGAAAGACAGGCTATACAACTTCAATCATTTAAGGGTTTATAAATTAATGTACATTTTCACTCTGGTGTTGTTCCCAAAAAATGATGTCCTGACTTTCTTTCATAATAGACAAGATTGCTAGGTACATGTTTAACAGTTGCTATCTGAGGAAGAGTGTGTGGAATCCAAGTATCATGCATAATAGTCATAATAAAATAAGTCATGTATAAAAATGTAAAGGAGACATAGACAGGTAAGCAGGGTACTGTTACTTTAAATGTTATGATGTCTAATCGCCTTAAACCACATTTAAGATGTTACTTAGATCTAAGTTCAAAATAAAGGATACAAAGGGTTTCCAAATATTCTCAAAATAAAAAAGTTTCTCTTTTAAGGAATATGTTATCTTTTCCATAGCTAAACAGAAGGACATATTATTGATCCACTGTATGATAGAAGGCATTTCTAATCTTTTCCAGTACAGAGCAATTAAACGCTTAGCCTGAAGTATGCCTATGTCAATCAATTTACGGATATTACTACAAAGTACAATATGGTCTGGGATACTTCCCAAAATAAAAATCTCTGGTTCCATTGGAAGATTTATTGAAACCACTTGGTAAATTAATGCCGCCACCTCCCTCCAAAATTCTTTCACCTTAGGGCAGCTCCACAAACAATGTAGAAGAGTACCTTTGTCACTTGAACATTTAATGCATGTGTCTGGAATATTCGGGTTTATTTTGTTCAGCCTCACTGGCGTAATGTACGTTCTCATTAACCAGTTATATTGTATCAGTTTAAAACTTCTATTGAATGTTTGCAATTGTGCTTTCATACATATTTCCTCCAACTTAATTAAAGGGATGTTTGATTTTAAGTCCTCATTCCAACGACTCAATTTATCTTTCGATGATTCCTTAGAATTTAACTCTAACAATATATAAAACTGAGATATTAAACCTTTAGACTGTGGGGGTTTAGAAAACACCGCGTGGAGAGAGCGTGGTTTGAGACAGAGCTCTGTCAAACTTTTTCTAAATATATCGTTTATTCCTGTTATTTCTTAATATCTATGTTCTAAATTGATAACTCACAGAGGGTTAAACATATCCTTAAGTGTATCACATACCAAATATAGTCATATAACGCACAGATAAATTTGTTTTGTATGACCGTTCGCCATTAGCACTACGACTGTTAGCATTCCCAGCCTTTAATCTCTGAATATTGCCTCTACTGCTTAACTCACTGTTCTCATTATGACACCACTAATGGCTTATGATTCAGATATTTGTTTAACGTTACCTTTGAGTGCAGATGATGAATCTTTCTTCGCACTTCAGTCAGAACTGGAAGTATTGGAGAAGCAGATCCACGACCTACTCGAGAGGCAAACACGTCTGCGAGAACGTAAAATGGCAATGGAAACATCCCGGGCTGACGCTCGCAAAGCTGCGGTAAGTGTTCGACGTGATTGTAATACTCCTATCACTTCTACTCCGTGTGTTTCTATGCACAGATCCCAGGCTTCAAGAGCACGACGAGCCGAAATGAACTTCTCTCCTGCACCTGCACACACACGGCGAGAGGCGAAATCCAGGACAGGAGCGATGACCTATCCCCCACCGCCGCTACCGGTCTTCAAGATTTCTACGAGAAATCGCTATGCTGCCCTCTGCGAGACGAAATCCAACGCTGTGGTCATCGGAGACTCAATCGTCCGGAATGTACGCACCTCCTTCAATGAAGGTAAGGTGCGCACTCACTGTTTTCCTGGCGCCCGTGTTCTCGATGTCTCCGCGCAGGTAACTGCGATTCTGAAGGAGGATGCAAGAGTAGGAGCCGTAGTTCTGCACGCGGGGGTGAATGATGTGAGAATGCGGCAGTCGGAGATCCTGAAGAGGGATTTCAGGAGTCTGGTCGATACTGTTCGCAACGCATCGCCCACGGCGAGGATCATCGTATCAGGGCCGCTTCCTACTTACCGACGAGGGAACGAAAAGTTCAGTAGACTATTTACGCTTAATAATTGTTTAATGTCATGGTTTATTGAACAGAAGCTGCTCTTTGTAAATAATTTTTATCTGTTCTGGGAGCGACCAAGGCTCTTCCGCCCCGACGGGCTGAACCCCAGCAGCATTGGAGCGGAAATTCTGTCTGACTACATCTCAAAGACGCTACACACCATTTGACTAGTAAGTACAAATTTTAACTATAGTCTGTGTTCTTCTCACCCAACTGTTAAGAATGTTACAGTTAAGAATGTTACTGCTTTCAAATACATAGAGACTGTGTCTGTCCCCCGAATAATAAAACCAAATAATCATTTATTTAAAAGTATGAGAAAAAATCTTATCATGATTAAACCAAAAGACAATATACTTAATGAGCAAAACCAACGCCTAAAGTTTGGGCTACTTAATATTAGATCACTAAATCCAAAGGCAGTTATTGTAAATGAAATGATCACAGACAACAGTTTTGATATACTATGACTTACTGAAACCTGGCTTAAGCCAAATGATTACTTCGGTCTTAATGAGTCTACTCCACCAAGCTACGGTTATATTCATGAACCACGTCCGGTTGGTCGAGGTGGTGGTGTCGCAACAATCTTTAGAGACTTTCTTACCGTTACTCGGAGAACAATGCATACATTTAAATCATTTGAAATGCTTGCGTTGAACATAACAGTTCCAAACAAAAGTAAAAAATCATTGGTCTCTCTTACATTGGTTACTGTGTATAGACCCCCTGGGCCTTACACTAATTTTCTGATAGAGTTTGCAGACTTCTTATCGGATCTATAGGTTAACGTCGATAAAGTACTGATTGTTGGAGATTTTAATATCCACGTAGATAGTGCTAACGATCCATTAGCTGTGGCGTTTAAAGAACTACTAGACTCTTGTGGTGTAACACAATACATCAATGGACCTACTCATTGTCTTAATCATACCCTAGACTTGATTATATCTCACAGAGCCGATCTAATCAATATCGATGTTATACCTCAAAGCGACGATGTTTCCGATCACCATCTTATAACATGTACACTGCGCACTGCAGAAATCAGTTGTATATCTCCATATCGACAGGGTAGAACAATCACCTCAACTACTAAAGATAGTTTCGTAATGAACTTGCCAGATCTGACTCCTCTAATAACCTTTCCAACTAATATAGAATCACTCGATGACATGACCAGCAACATGGGCACTATTTTCTCTTATGCATTAGAAGCGGTCGCACCTATGAAGTCAAAAAGGATTAATGAAAAGATCATAGTACCATGGTATAATAACACCACTCGCGCCCTAAAAAGAGAAACGCGTAAACTGGAGCGAAAATGGAAACAAACCCAATTAGAGGTTTTTAAAATTGCATGGAAAGAGAGTGCAAGCTGTTACAAAAAGGCTCTAAAAGCAGCAAAAGCTGAGCATTTCCGTAACCTCATAGAAAATAACAAAAACAATCCAAGGTTTTTAGTTAGCACAATTGCTAAACTAACAAACAAACAGACTCCACCTGACCTGGGTATTCCGCCGCACCTTGGTAGCAATGAATTCATGAAGTTTTTTACCGAGAAAATCGAAATAATACAAGACAACATAGCTAAAACCAAACCTCCAAGTGTGTCGGAAGAATTAGTTTCAACCGTCACCCAAAAAGAAAAGCTAGAGTGTTTTTCTCCTATAAATCAGGAAGATTTTATTAAAATTATTACTACATCCAAACCGACGACATGCTTATTAGACCCCATTCCGACTACTTTATTAAAAGAGTTACTACCTGCTGTAATTGAGCCCATTTGTAACATAATCAACTCGTCAATTAATCTAGGACATGTCCCAGGGCCCTTTAAACTGGCTGTAATTAAGCCTCTTATCAAAAAACAAACTTAGACCCAAATGAACTTGGAAGCTATAGACCGATTTCAAATCAAACCGGTACTTGTTCGTTAGAATTACAAATGACCTCCTTATTGCTTCAGATAAAGGTAACATCCCACTATTAGTCCTGCTTGACCTTAGTGCTGCTTTCCATACTGTAGACCATAAAATACTACTAGATTGTTTACACAATTTTATCGGTATTCAGGGACAGGCACTGCAATGGTTCAGATCTTACTTAACAGACAGATACCAATACGTCCATTTAAATGGGAAATCGTCAAATCTTACGCAAGTAAATTATGGATTACCTCAGGGATCGGTTTTAGGACCCTTGCTTTTACCATATACATGCTGCCCCTCGGCAACATTATTAGAAAACATGGAATTAGCTTCCACTGTTATGCAGATGATACTCAGCTATATATCTCATCAAGACCAGATGATTCCTTTAAGCTATCCAAACTGGCAGAGTGCATCGAGGACATAAAACATTGGATGACTAGTAATTTCCTCCTTTTAAACTCTAGCAAAACAGAAATATTACTTATAGCACCAAAATCAAGTAAACAGAATATCTCCGATTACAGCCTGCAAATTGAAAGCTGCACTGTTACTCCAACAAATACAGTTAAAGACCTAGGTGTTATATTAGACGGCAACCTGTCATTTAAAAATCACATCTCAAATATCACAAAAACAGCCTTCTTTCACCTTAGAAATGTTGCCAAATTACGAAATAGTTTATGTGTTGCAGACGCAGAAAAGCTTATTCATGCATTTGTGACCTCACGGCTTGACTATTGTAATGCTCTACTTAGTGGTTGTCCTGTATCATCGATAAACAAACTACTGTTAGTTCAGAATGCAGCTGCCAGAGTTCTTACTAGGTCAAGAAAATACGATCACATAACCCCAGTTTTATCATCGCTTCACTGGCTACCCATTAAGTATCGTATTGATTTTAAAATTCTTTTAATTACTTACAAAGCCCTGAACGGTTTAGCACATACTTACTTAACCGAGCTTTTATCACGTTACAACACATCACGCTCTCTAAGATCTCAAAATTTAGGACTTTTGACAACACCTAGAATAACAAAATCCACCAAAGGGGGACGAGCTTTCTCATACGTAGCACCTAAACTCTGGAATAGCCTTCCTGATACAATAAATCTAGATTAGAGACACATCTTTTCAGCCATCTTTCACTTAATGCATAGTTAATGAATAGCAGCTACGCTAATTATTCTCTTTATTCTCTTTCCGCCTCTGCCTCGGGATGCCCATCCCGAGGTAGGAAGAAGTTCCACCATGTCCAGACGACCGACAGATGCCCATCCCCAATTTGAGATTACGCCAGATACAGCTGCAGACTGACTGACCATCCCAGCTCCATCTAAGGCAATTCCACCATCTGCCAAGAGAAATATGAGCATCGGACCATCCCAGCTCATACCACTACATCCCCAACCAAGAGCAAAGACGGACTATTTGTCTTATTAATGCTGAAGTTACAATATTTGGTGTTAAATGCTAAACCTTAACCACATTTCAGCAGTCTGAGTGCAGCTATGACACGTCATAGGGAATCTGGCCCTCCCGGTTGAGCCTGGTTTCTCCCAAGTTTTTTTTCTCCATTAATCAATCATTGGAGTTTGGGTTCCTCGCCACAGCAGGGCAGTGTTGGCCTGCTCACCGGGAGACTGCATTCATTGATTTATTTATTTAGAAATTAGATATCATTTATTAGAATGATCTTACTCGTTGTATAAATACCATGCACTGTGCTGTGTTTTAACTTTTCTGTTTTTCCTGTTTGTACCTGTTAAGCTGCTTTGAAACAATACACATTGTGAAAAGCGCTATATAAATAAACTTGAATTGAATTGAATTGAATGGAACAGGTTGGCCAGGTTGACCCAGAGGCTTTGGTGGTTGTGGGGCCCGTCGCTTTTTAGTTGAAACGTGAGGACTTGCGATAATAGAGTGGGATAGTTTTGTTCCAGGAAAAAACGAGTTCCTCCATTTTCTATGAGAAGCTCAAAAGAGATGATGTAGTAGAGAGGGTGAGAGTGTGTAGTGAGAGGGGCTGCGAGTCTGGTGTTTCTGAAGACTGAAGTATGTTGTTTTGGCTCTCCTGGTTGATATCCACAGAAACGTCCAACTGATGTGATGTCACTGGGCAGGGTACAGCTTGAGTGGTGTTATCCCAATGTCCATCCAACTGCTGAGGTGGGTCACTATGGCCAGGTGTATTTGTGCCATTTAGGAGTGGAGTGGTAAACTCTACTGATGGGTGAAAGAGGGAGAAGAGGATATTGTACTTTAGCACTCTTGAACCAAGTTTGTTTGGGTGGAGGCCATCTGTTCTAAAAAGTTGTCTTTGACTCTAAAAGAGATTAAAGTTGTCAATGAAGTTTAGTCCTCTCACGTTGCAGGTTTTTTGCAGCCATATGTTCAGACTGAGTAGCCGAGAGAACATATTCATTCCCCGAGCTGGGAGAGGTCCACTGATGAATGCCTGTCCTTTAGCTTTCCAAGCAATTCAAAGAGTTCATTAAAATCCCTTTTTAGGAGCTCTGACTGCTCTTTTCGAGTATCATTTTTCCCCACATGTATGACAATCCGATTTACAGACTTATGTTGTTTCAGGATGTTTGAGAGTTCCTTGCTTACATCAGCAATCATTGCTTTAGGGAAATAGTATGTACGTATGTACGTGCCCTGCTATGAAGGTTTCTGATAATTGAGTCCCCCACTATGAGAGTATTTGGCTCGGGTGCTTGTTGAGCAGAGTGCCGGTGCCTGTTTGACACAGAGCTTCTGCTAACTGCAGTGTCCACTTTTGATTTTTGCCTTACCACGTTTGGGGATTCTTCACCCATATTCATTAGTGCCTCAAATCTATTTTCAAGATGTACAGGGGGTGGCAGAGTACCAACATTGTCTACTCGAGTCTTAGTCATATTTGGGGTAGATGAAGCTAATGCGGCAATTTGTGAAACTCTCGACAGTCTGATATTACTAGCTTTAGGTCTTGCGCCCTTTTTCTGCCAACGGTTTGTGTCCTCAGCTACCTTTGTTTGCATCTGTACAGGTTTGTCTGAGCTAACTATAATCTGATGAGAAGTGCTGGGTTCACAGAACTCACCGGCTTCATGCTGAGGGGGTCCACGACGAGTAACAGCTGTGTGTTTAGTAGCTTTGTTTTCGAGAACTGCAATCTTTTGTAGAAGTTTGTGGCAGTTTGAGCAACAGGTGGTTTTTGATCCAACAGATGGCATTTTCACACCAGTTTGAGTGTGGGCAATGGAATTATTCTGAAGAGTTTCAATTGTACGCAGTAAGAAATCCTGGTTGCTTAGCGAAAGTTTTGAAGTATTTCCCAGTCTTTGGTTTCAGTGCCTAATTGTTTTGTCTGAGCACTGTACTGAACTGCAGGTGTTTAAAAAAGATAAAGCATAAAAGCAGAAGCGCAAAGCACGGAGCGCTAGTAAATGCGTCCGATCAGTAGCAAAGCCGGAAGAAATATAGACAATTACTCTGTTTCGCTTGTAATTTAGAGGAGCCGATTTATGTAAAGTGTATGCATCCTCCGAGGATAATCACTGTTCAATTTGTTAATCAGATAGACAGACCCCTGTGTCATTGAATACTCCCTGTTTTTACCACCTAAAAATCCGGGGTTAGAAGGGCTATAATAAACTTTTTTACAGTAGCTTTTTAATGGTTTGTAACACATGTGGGTGGTGTCAGAACTCGTCGGCCTCCAGATCCACTTCCGGTGTAAACAATTAAACTCTCACAGAGTTGTAGCGATCACGCAGCATACACCATTTGAACACATTCACTGTCGATAGCTGCCAACGTAGAATCAAATCCACATAATATATACAAAGAATCATCCTGGGTCACCACGCGTCCATCAGCGAACATGCGATACCATATACCCGGTATTACGCACACTTTTAATGAGAGATAAATCGTTGCCTGACCATCAGGGTGTCAGGTCAGCAGGATGAAGACAACTACAGTGGGTACAATTACACAGCTATAAGATATAAACTGTCAAACAAGACTGACAGATCATAAAAAAAAAAAAACTTTTATTGACTGGCAAATTAATTGCTTGGGGGAAAGTAGGGAGACACACACACTTTCAGAAGATTTGAAACAACAAGCCTCATTTCATTCATTTGCATGATAAAAACCACAAAGCAAAGGAAACAACATTCTTAGAGGAAAAACACACATATTACACTAATACTATCTCAATATCTTACAAACATCATTCACAAATATCCTGTAGTAAAAGCAAAACAGGATGAAAACAAACCTTTTTGATAAGGAAGTACTGAATGGGGGTTTAGGAAGTTAGACATGCTGAGGGAAGGGAAGGGGTCAAATGATACCCCCAAAACAATCATAAAATATATCTGTCATCAGGACTGTCATACCATAAAAGTCCAGTTTGAGTGACCAGTGGACAGAAAATTTGATATGTGTACATAAATCAATCAAACAATTTGACACACAGTATATGATAACACTACTAATGTTTATGTGATTTTACAAATGTTTTCTTGGCAGGGACCTCTAAGGAAAGCAAGGCCAAATAAAAAAAACAAAGATGAGCTGTCAGGGCAGTTTTTAAAGCACATCTGACTATCTGAAGGTGCACTAAACCCTAAGCCGACAGAACCCTGTAAGCTCTTAACTGTCTGGGAAATGTCGCAGCGGGCCTACTGTAAAACACAATGGTGGAAACTGCAACACTAGCGGTCTAAGGCGCTGGATTTAGGCGCTGACAGTGGGTGACTGTAGTTTTCCTCTTACCTCCAGAGCCACATTAGCTGGTTCAGGTGTGCATGATGAACCTGCACTACTCAACACCCCTCACCCGAGGGCCTACACCTAGAACATGTCGCTGGAACTCAAGAGCCTGGATAGCTCAGTCGGTAGAGCAACAGCCTTTTAATATGAGGGTCCAGGGTCAAGTCCTTGTTCGGGCGATGAGTTTCCCTTTTATAAGTCAACTTTACCATGTAAGCTCTTTTGGCCCCGCCCTCTGTTGATAAAAATATAATAAACAGTTTGCTCGTGCGTTGGAGTCGACACATGGGCTTTGAGCAGAGATTTCATCGAGCACATGCGTCAGGAATTCCGTGAGACCTCAGCTAAAGCTACCAATCTTCTCCCTGCAGATGTAGTAACGAAGTCCTGCTAGCGCAACTTTGCCGGAGGGCTGTTGGCTTGCCATGATCGTATAGTGGTTAGTACTCTGCGTTGTTGCTGCAGCAAGCCCGGTTCGAATCCGGGTCACGGCAGGGGATCACGTCTTATTGAAGTCCTGCCTTTCCCGTTTTGACATCGTCCTCTTTGCAGCACGACCGAAACCCAGATGGCCTGGAACCTGTTGTAATTGTGGCCGAGTGGTTAAGGCGATGGACTTGAAATCCATTGGGGTCTCCCCGCGCACTTTCAAACCCTGCTGACTACGGCTGCTTTAGTGAGAGAGAGAAGACAATCAAGCCTTTGTAGACTCCCACGTGTTTCTTTACGAGCGACTCTGCTACAGATGTTCCTGATATAACACAAATTGATTGGGATTTTCTGAGGGACCAGGGTTGAAGTCCCTGTTCGGGCGATGAGTTTCCCCTTTGTAAGTCACCTTTACCGTGTGAGCTCTTCTGGATCTTCTGATAAAAGACCAAAGATGAGCTGTCAGGGCAATTCTCCAGAGCCACGTTACCCGGTTCAGGTGTACTTGATGAACTGCAAGTCATCATGCTCTTGACTGTCGAAAAGTCACAGCGGGCCTACTGTAAGACACAATGGTCGAAACCGGAGGCAAAACGTGCCATTTTGTGGTAGCGTGGCCGAGCGGTCTAAGGCACTCGATTGAGGCTCCAGTCTTTTCGGAAGCGTGGGTTCAAATCCCACCGCTGCCAGCTGAGGTGTAATACGGTCAATTTTTTCCCCGGGCTGAGCTATGAGGTCAGCTTTTAAATCGCGTCTCACTTTCATGCACCTGCAGACCATCTGAGCCAAATTGACTGGTACAGGTGTGCTCGATGGGTTGTCAATGCAAATAGGTATATAACAATGTAGGACACATTCAAGGAAACACAATGTGTACGTACTTTATAGGCCTTTATGTGATTTTACAAATGTTTTCTTGGCAGGGACCTTTAAGGAAAGCACGGCCAGATAAAAGACCTAAGATGAGCTGTCAGGTCAGTTTTTAAAGCACGTCTGATTTTCACTTACCTGCCAACTCCTAGAGCCCCGTTACCCGGTCCAGGTGTACTGGATGAACTGCAATCTACAGATGGCATCGCCTCCAGAGATAGGACTGAACACCCTTGCATCAGAAAGGTGATCTTAACCCTAAGCCTACAGAACCAGCCTACAGAACCAAGACTTGACCGTCTGATTGAATTCGCATTGAGCCCGGATAGCTCAGTAGGTAGAGCATCAGACTTTTAATCTGAGGGTCCAGGGTTCAAGTCCCTGTTCCGGCGATGTGTTTCCACATTGTTAGTCACCTTTACCTCGTGAGCTCTTCTGGGCCCTCCCTCTGTTGATAAAAATTAAATAAACAGTTTGCTCGTGCGTTGGAGTCTACACATTGGCTTTGAGCAGGGATTTCATCGAGCACATGCTCAAGGAATACCGTGAGACCTCAGCGAAAGCTGTCAATCTTCTCCCTGCAGATCTAGTCACTCAGTCACTTTGCCGTAGGCATGAAATCCATTGGGGTCTCCCCGCGCAGGTTCAAACCCTGCCGACTACGGCTGCTTGAGAGAGAGATGAAGATCAAGTCTTTATAGACTACCACGTTTTCCTTTAAGAGCGACTCTGCAACAGATTGCACGTGTTGTTGATATAACACAAATTGACCGGTACAGGAGTGCTCGATGGGTTTTCGATGCAATTAGGTAAATAACAATGTAGTAAACACTTAATGTAAATCAATGTGTACATACTTTATAGCCTTTTATATGATTTTACAAATGTTTAAGAGCACCTCTGCAACAGTTGGCACGTGTTGTTGATATAACCATAATTGACAGGTACAGGAGTGCTCGATGGGTTGTCGATGCAATTAGGTATACAACAATGTAGATTTCTTGACTTGCGAATCGTAGTCCGCGGACGACCCCTGGCGCTGAAGCCCTGAATTATGGAACAGAATGCCAGAGAAAAGCCTTTGGCCAGTACGGGTATCGAACCCGCGACCTTGGCGTTATTAGCACCACGCTCTAGGATAGTTGTTATCCTACCATTGTCTTATGTTGTCATTACAAAGATCCTCCACCTTCTATGTGGTTCCTCGTTCCACAAGTACAACACTTTTCCTGCACGTAAACAGATGAAATTCACTTGTGTTTGCCTGACAGCTTAAACGTTTTAGTACAAAGGTCAAAGATCGTGGCGGTAATAATCCCTGGCATGAGCCCCTCGAAAAGGTGGAGACTTTCAATGAGAGGTCTCACCGAGATTTAAATTCGGATCGCTGGATTCAGAGTCCAGAGTGCTAACCATTACACCATGAAACCCAATGTGAAGCTGTTTTCGACATGCCAGATTCCGAAGAAAAGAGCGCACGGTCTTGTGATTGCAAGAGCTCCACTATAACTAGAGCAAAGCATTGGACAGAGGGACGCATGCCGAAACCCGGGATCGAACCAGGGACCTTGAGATCTTCAGTCTAACGCTCTCCCAACTGAGCTATTTCGGCCTCGATTGCAGGTTTCTTGACTTGCGAATCGTAGTCCGCGGACGACCCCTGGCGCTGAAGCCCTGAATTATGGAACAGAATGCCAGAGAAAAGCCTTTGGCCAGTACGGGGATCGAACCCGCGACCTTGGCACCACGCTCTAGCCAACTGAGCTAACAGGCCATGGGTCTCCTGCTTTCATGATCTGGATTGCCATAGTGCCACCTTGAGTGTCCTCACAATTTGGGATTTGAACCCGGGACCTCTCGCACCCAAAGCGAGAATCATGCCCCTAGACCAACGAGCCGAGCGGTGTGCAGCGATTGTGATTTCAAGGCGATTTGGAAAAGCATTTTCCCCACGTGTGCCCCGTTTCATTGAGCCAAAGCAATGCGCGTCTTTTTCCGATAATGCGCGGGAATTTGCTCAAATGAAAGAGCGCTCGCTTGGCATTCGAGAGGTAGAGGGAATGACGGCCTTATTCTCCATATTAGAGGCTTTTGGAGCTTCCTTCGTGCGACTTAGCCCTCCCTATGCTACCTGTCGAGGCTCACCTTTGCAGAAAAAGGTCTTCGTGTTGAATACTGTTCATATATTCAGTCACAAAAAGCCTTCAGTGCCCCTTGTCTCTCCTCGCTATGGCACCTGGACACAAATGACAAGAATCTCCCATATGGTGTGCGCATTGCTTTTACCCAGAGCAACGTAATGCAGGACATTTCACGATCAGAGACAATCAAGTTGTCACTTAAGATTCCACAAGTTTTTTTTTGCTGTGTAACTTGCATTTTCAATAAACCAGTGTGGATATGTGAGGTGGTTCGTTTCCTTGCCCTTTTCTTGTACTTTCTTGAAAAGGGTTATCCTCCATTACTGTTGGGTAATTGTCAAAATAAGGCTAAGCATGAAAAATCTCTCTCCCCAAATCTTCTCTTTTTAGTAAGTGTGTGTGTGCAATCACATAAACGTTTCAGAAATGGGCAATTTGTTATATTTATTTTCCGCTTTGCCTTGGTTGTATTGACCTTTGGCTCATTGTGTACCGTTGGCCTGTTGTCAGTGTGAAAGCAGCAAATGCTACTTTAACTCGAGGTTTAATGAAACCTAGTTGTTATCCTACCATTGTCTTACGTTGTCATTACAAAGATCCTCCACCTTCTATGTGGTTCCTCGTTCCACAAGTACAACACTTTTCCTGCACGTAAACAGATGAAATTCACTTGTGTTTGCCTGACTGCTTAAACGTTTTAGTACAAAGGTCAAAGATCGGGGCGGTAACAATCCCTGGCATGAGCCCCTCGAAAAGGTGTAGACTTTCAATGAGAGGTCTCACCAAGATTTGAACTCGGATCGCTGGATTCAGAGTCCAGAGTGCTAACCATTACACCATGAAACCCAATGTGAAGCTGTTTTGGACATGCAAGATTCCGAAGAAAAGAGCGCACGGTCTTGTGAATGCAAGAGCTCCACTATAACTAGAGCAAAGCATTGGACAGAGGGACGCATGCCGAAACCCGGGATCGAACCAGGGACCTTTAGATCTTCAGTCTAACGCTCTCCCGACTGAGCTATTTCGGCCACGTTTGCAGATTTCTTGACTTGCGAATCGTAGTCCGCGGACGACCCCTGGCGCTGAAGCCCTGAATTATGGAGCAGAATGCCAGAGAAAAGCCTTTGGCCAGTACGGGGCGACCTTGGCGTTATTAGCACCACGCTCTAGCCAACTGAGCTGACAGGCCATGGGTCTCCTGCTTTCATGATCTGGATTGCCATAGTGCCACCTTGAGTGTCCTCACAATACGATGAACGCTTAAAGCAGGGCTCGTCCGGGATTTGAACCCGGGACCTCTCGCACCCAAAGCGAGAATCATGCCCCTAGACCAACGAGCCGAGCGGTGTGCAGCGATTGTGATTTCAAGGCGCTTTGGAAAAGCATTTTCCCTGTGTGCCCCGTTTCATTGAGCCAAGGCAATGCGTGTCTTTTTCCGATAATGCGCGGGAATTTGCTCAAATGATAGAGCGCTCGCTTGGCATTCGAGAGGTAGAGGGAATGACGGCCTTATTCTCCATATTAAAGGCTTTTGGAGCTTTGAACTCGGATCGCTGGATTCAGAGTCCAGAGTGCTAACCATTACACCATGAAACCCAATGTGAAGCTGTTTTCGACATGCCAGATTCCGAAGAAAAGAGCGCACGGTCTTGTGAATGCAAGAGCTCCACTATAACTAGAGCAAAGCATTGGACAGAGGGACGCATGCCGAAACCCGGGATCGAACCAGGGACCTTTAGATCTTCAGTCTAACGCTCTCCCAACTGAGCTATTTCGGCCACGTTTGCAGATTTCTTGACTTGCGAATCGTAGTCCGCGGATGACCCCTGGCGCTGAAGCCCTGAATTATGGAACAGAATGCCAGAGAAAAGCCTTTGGCCAGTACGGGGATCAAACCTTTTGGAGCTTCCTTCGTGCGACTTAGCCCTCCCTATGCTACCTGTCGAGGCTCACCTTTGCAGAAAAAGGTCTTCGTGTTTAATACTGTTCATATATTCAGTCACAAAAAGCCTTCAGTGCCCCTTGTCTCTCCTCGCTATGGCACCTGGACACAAATGACAAGAATCTCCCATATGGTGTGCGCATTGCTTTTACCCAGAGCAACGTAATGCAGGACATTTCACGATCAGAGACAATCAAGTTGTCACTTAAGATTCCACAAGTTTTTTTTTGCTGTGTAACTTGCATTTTCAATAAACCAGTGTGGATATGTGAGGTGGTTCGTTTCCTTGCCCTTTTCTTGTAGTTTCTTGAAAAGGGTTATCCTCCATTACTGTTGGGTAATTGTCAAAATAAGGCTAAGCATGAAAAATCTCTCTCACCAAATCTTCTCTTTATAGTACGTGTGTGTGTGCAATCACATTAACGTTTCAGAAATGGGCAATTTGTTATATTTATTTTCCGCTTTGCCTTGGTTGTATTGACCTTTGGCTCATTGTGTACCGTTGGCCTGTTGTCAGTGTGAAAGCAGCAAATGCTACTTTAACTCGAGGTTTAATGAAACCTAGTTGTTATCCTACCATTGTCTTACGTTGTCATTACAAAGATCCTCCACCTTCTATGTGGTTACTCGTTCCACAAGTACAACACTTTTCCTGCACGTAAACAGATGAAATTCACTTGTGTTTGCCTGACAGCTTAAACGTTTTAGTACAAAGGTCAAAGATCGGGGGGATAACAATCCCTGGCATGAGCCCCTCGAAAAGGTGTAGACTTTCAATGAGAGGTCTCACCGAGATTTGAACTCGGATCGCTGGATTCAGAGTCCAGAGCGCTAACCATTACACCATGAAACCCAATGTGAAGCTGTTTTCGACATGCAAGATTCTGAAGAAAAGAGCGCACGGTCTTGTGAATGCAAGAGCTCCACTATAACTAGAGCAAAGCATTGGACAGAGGGACGCATGCCGAAACCCGGGATCGAACCAGGGACCTTGAGATCTTCAGTCTAACGTTCTCCCAACTGAGCTATTTCGGCCACGTTTGCAGGTTTCTTGACTTGCGAATCGTAGTCCGCGGACGACCCCTGGCGCTGAAGCCCTGAATTATGGGACAGAATGCCAGAGAAAAGCCTTTGGCCAGTACGGGGATCGAACCCGCGACCTTGGCGTTATTAGCACCACGCTCTAGCCAACTGAGCTAACAGGCCATGGGTCTCTTGCTTTCATGATCTGGATTGCCATAGTGCCACCTTGAGTGTCCTCACAATACGATGAACGCTTAAAGCAGGGCTCGTCCGGGATTTGAACCCGGGACCTCTCGCACCCAAAGCGAGAATCATGCCCCTAGACCAACGAGCCGAGCGGTGTGCAGTGATTGTGATTTCAAGGCGCTTTGGAAAAGCATTTTCCCTGTGTGCCCCGTTTCATTGAGCCAAGGCAATGCGCGTATTTTTCCGATAATGCGCGGGAATTTGCTCAAATGAAAGAGCGCTCGCTTGGCATTCGAGAGGTAGAGGGAATGACGGCCTTATTCTCCATATTAGAGGCTTTTGGAGCTTCCTTCGTGCGACTTAGCCCTCCCTATGCTACCTGTCGAGGCTCACCTTTGCAGAAAAAGGTCTTCGTGTTGAATACTGTTCATATATTCAGTCACAAAAAGCCTTCAGTGCCCCTTGTCTCTCCTCGCTATGGCACCTGGACACAAATGACAAGAATCTCCCATATGGTGTGCGCATTGCTTTTACCCAGAGCAACGTAATGCAGGACATTTCACGATCAGAGACAATCAAGTTGTCACTTAAGATTCCACAAGTTTTTTTTTGCTGTGTAACTTGCATTTTCAATAAACCAGTGTGGATATGTGAGGTGGTTCGTTTCCTTGCCCTTTTCTTGTAGTTTCTTGAAAAGGATTATCCTCCATTACTATTGGGTAATTGTCAAAATAAGGCTAAGCATGAAAAATCTCTCTCCCCAAATCTTCTCTTTATAGTACGTGTGTGTGTGCAATCACATTAACGTTTCAGAAATGGGCAATTTGTTATATTTATTTTCCGCTTTGCCTTGGTTGTATTGACCTTTGGCTCATTGTGTACCGTTGGCCTGTTGTCAGTGTGAAAGCAGCAAATGCTACTTTAACTCGAGGTTTAATGAAACCTAGTTGTTATCCTACCATTGTCTTACGTTGTCATTACAAAGATCCTCCACCTTCTATGTGGTTCCTCGTTCCACAAGTACAACACTTTTCCTGCACGTAAACAGATGAAATTCACTTGTGTTTGCCTGACTGCTTAAACGTTTTAGTACAAAGGTCAAAGATCGGGGCGGTAACAATCCCTGGCATGAGCCCCTCGAAAAGGTGTAGACTTTCAATGAGAGGTCTCACCAAGATTTGAACTCGGATCGCTGGATTCAGAGTCCAGAGTGCTAACCATTACACCATGAAACCCAATGTGAAGCTGTTTTGGACATGCAAGATTCCGAAGAAAAGAGCGCACGGTCTTGTGAATGCAAGAGCTCCACTATAACTAGAGCAAAGCATTGGACAGAGGGACGCATGCCGAAACCCGGGATCGAACCAGGGACCTTTAGATCTTCAGTCTAACGCTCTCCCGACTGAGCTATTTCGGCCACGTTTGCAGATTTCTTGACTTGCGAATCGTAGTCCGCGGACGACCCCTGGCGCTGAAGCCCTGAATTATGGAACAGAATGCCAGAGAAAAGCCTTTGGCCAGTACGGGGATCAAACCCGCGACCTTGGCGATATTAGCACCACGTTCTAGCCAACTGAGCTAACAGGCCATGGGTCTCCTGCTTTCATGATCTGGATTGCCATAGTGCCACCTTGAGTGTCCTCACAATACGATGAACGATTAAAGCAGGGCTCGTCCGGGATTTGAAACCGGGACCTCTCGCACCCAAAGCGAGAATCATGCCCCTAGACCAACGAGCCGAGCGGTGTGCAGCGATTGTGATTTCAAGGCGCTTTGGAAAAGCATTTTCCCCGTGTGCCCCGTTTCATTGAGCCAAGGCAATGCGCGTCTTTTTCCGATAATGCGCGGGAATTTGCTCAAATGATAGAGCGCTCGCTTGGCATTCGAGAGGTAGAGGGAATGACGGCCTTATTCTCCATATTAAAGGCTTTTGGAGCTTTGAACTCGGATCGCTGGATTCAGAGTCCAGAGTGCTAACCATTACACCATGAAACCCAATGTGAAGCTGTTTTCGACATGCCAGATTCCGAAGAAAAGAGCGCACGGTCTTGTGAATGCAAGAGCTCCACTATAACTAGAGCAAAGCATTGGACAGAGGGACGCATGCCGAAACCCGGGATCGAACCATGGACCTTTAGATCTTCAGTCTAACGCTCTCCCAACTGAGCTATTTCGGCCACGTTTGCAGATTTCTTGACTTGCGAATCGTAGTCCGCGGATGACCCCTGGCGCTGAAGCCCTGAATTATGGAACAGAATGCCAGAGAAAAGCCTTTGGCCAGTACGGGGATCAAACCCCCGACATTGGCGTTATTAGCACCACGCTCTAGCCAACTGAGCTAACAGGCCATGGGTCTCCTGCTTTCATGATCTGGATTGCCATAGTGCCACCTTGAGTGTCCTCACAATACGATGAACGCTTGAAGCAGGGCTCGTCCGGGATTTGTACCCGGGACCTCTCGCACCCAAAGCGAGAATCATGCCCCTAGACCAACGAGCCGAGCAGTGTGCAGAGATTGTGATTTCAAGGCGCTTTGGAAAAGCATTTTCCCCGTGTGCCCCGTTTCATTGAGCCAAGGCAATGCGCGTCTTTTTCCGATAATGCGCGGGAATTTGCTCAAATGATAGAGCGCTCGCTTGGCATTCGAGAGGTAGAGGGAATGACGGCCTTTTTCTCCATATTAGAGGCTTTTGGAGCTTCCTTCGTGCGACCTAGCCCTCCCTATGCTACCTGTCGAGGCTCACCTTTGCAGAAAAAGGTCTTCGTGTTTAATACTGTTCATATATTCAGTCACAAAAAGCCTTCAGTGCCCCTTGTCTCTCCTCGCTATGGCACCTGGACACAAATGACAAGAATCTCCCATATGGTGTGCGCATTGCTTTTACCCAGAGCAACGTAATGCAGGACATTTCACGATCAGAGACAATCAAGTTGTCACTTAAGATTCCACAAGTTTTTTTTTGCTGTGTAACTTGCATTTTCAATAAACCAGTGTGGATATGTGAGGTGGTTCGTTTCCTTGCCCTTTTCTTGTAGTTTCTTGAAAAGGGTTATCCTCCATTACTGTTGGGTAATTGTCAAAATAAGGCTAAGCATGAAAAATCTCTCTCCCCAAATCTTCTCTTTATAGTACGTGTGTGTGTGCAATCACATTAACGTTTCAGAAATGGGCAATTTCTTATATTTATTTTCCGCTTTGCCTTGGTTGTATTGACCTTTGGCTCATTGTGTACCGTTGGCCTGTTGTCAGTGTGAAAGCAGCAAATGCTACTTTAACTCGAGGTTTAATGAAACCTAGTTGTTATCCTACCATTGTCTTACGTTGTCATTACAAAGATCCTCCACCTTCTATGTGGTTACTCGTTCCACAAGTACAACACTTTTCCTGCACGTAAACAGATGAAATTCACTTGTGTTTGCCTGACAGCTTAAACGTTTTAGTACAAAGGTCAAAGATCGGGGCAGTAACAATCCCTGGCATGAGCCCCTCGAAAAGGTGGAGACTTTCAATGAGAGGTCTCACCGAGATTTGAACTCGGATCGCTGGATTCAGAGTCCAGAGCGCTAACCATTACACCATGAAACCCAATGTGAAGCTGTTTTCGACATGCAAGATTCTGAAGAAAAGAGCGCACGGTCTTGTGAATGCAAGAGCTCCACTATAACTAGAGCAAAGCATTGGACAGAGGGACGCATGCCGAAACCCGGGATCGAACCAGGGACCTTTAGATCTTCAGTCTAACGCTCTCCCAACTGAGCTATTTCGGCCACGTTTGCAGGTTTCTTGACTTGCGAATCGTAGTCCGCGGACGACCCCTGGCGCTGAAGCCCTGAATTATGGAACAGAATGCCAGAGAAAAGCCTTTGGCCAGTACGTGGATCGAACCCGCGACCTTGGCTTTATTAGCACGACGCTCTAGCCAACTGAGCTAACAGGCCATGGGTCTCCTGCTTTCATGATCTGGATTGCCATAGTGCCACCTTGAGTGTCCTCACAATAACGCTTAAAGCAGGGCTCGTCCGGGATTTGAACCCGGGACCTCTCGCACCCAAAGCGAGAATCATGCCCCTAGACCAACGAGCCGAGCGGTGTGCAGTGATTGTGATTTCAATGCGCTTTGGAAAAGCATTTTCCCCACGTGTGCCCCGTTTCATTGAGCCAAAGCAATGCGCGTCTTTTTCCGATAATGCGCGGGAATTTGCTCAAATGAAAGAGCCCTCGCTTGGCATTCGAGAGGTAGAGGGAATGACGGCCTTATTCTCCATATTAGAGGCTTTTGGAGCTTCCTTCGTGCGACTTAGCCCTCCCTATGCTACCTGTCGAGGCTCACCTTTGCAGAAAAAGGTCCTCACAATACGATGAACGCTTAAAGCAGGGCTCGTCCGGGATTTGAACCCGGGACCTCTCGCACCCAAAGCGAGAATCATGCCCCTAGACCAACGAGCCGAGCGGTGTGCAGTGATTGTGATTTCAAGGCGCTTTGGAAAAGCATTTTCCCCACGTGTGCCCCGTTTCATTGAGCCAAAGCAATGCGCGTCTTTTTCCGATAATGCGCGGGAATTTGCTCAAATGAAAGAGCCCTCGCTTGGCATTCGAGAGGTAGAGGGAATGACGGCCTTATTCTCCATATTAGAGGCTTTTGGAGCTTCCTTCGTGCGACTTAGCCCTCCCTATGCTACCTGTCGAGGCTCACCTTTGCAGAAAAAGGTCTTCGTGTTGAATACTGTTCATATATTCAGTCACAAAAAGCCTTCAGTGCCCCTTGTCTCTCCTCGCTATGGCACCTGGACACAAATGACAAGAATCTCCCATATGGTGTGCGCATTGCTTTTACCCAGAGCAACGTAATGCAGGACATTTCACGATCAGAGACAATCAAGTTGTCACTTAAGATTCCACAAGTTTTTTTTTGCTGTGTAACTTGCATTTTCAATAAACCAGTGTGGATATGTGAGGTGGTTCGTTTCCTTGCCCTTTTCTTGTAGTTTCTTGAAAAGGGTTATCCTCCATTACTGTTGGGCAATTGTCAAAATAAGGCTAAGCATGAAAAATCTCTCTCACCAAATCTTCTCTTTATAGTACGTGTGTGTGTGCAATCACATTAACGTTTCAGAAATGGGCAATTTGTTATATTTATTTTCCGCTTTGCCTTGGTTGTATTGACCTTTGGCTCATTGTGTACCGTTAGCCTGTTGTCAGTGTGAAAGCAGCAAATGCTACTTTAACTCGAGGTTTAATGAAACCTAGTTGTTATCCTACCATTGTCTTACGTTGTCATTACAAAGATCCTCCACCTTCTATGTGGTTCCTCGTTCCACAAGTACAACACTTTTCCTGCACGTAAACAGATGAAATTCACTTGTGTTTGCCTGACAGCTTAAACGTTTTAGTACAAAGGTCAAAGATCGGGGCGGAAACAATCCCTGGCATGAGCCCCTCGAAAAGGTGGAGACTTTCAATGAGAGGTCTCACCGAGATTTGAACTCGGATCGCTGGATTCAGAGTCCAGAGTGCTAACCTTTACACCATGAAACCCAATGTGAAGCTGTTTTCGACATGCAAGATTCTGAAGAAAAGAGCGCACGGTCTTGTGAATGCAAGAGCTCCACTATAACTAGAGCAAAGCATTGGACAGAGGGATCTGTTCAATGGGGTTGCATGCCGCATGCCGAAACCCGGGATCTTTAGATCTTCAGTCTAACGCTCTCCCAACTGAGCTATTTCGGCCACGTTTGCAGATTTCTTGACTTGCGAATCGTAGTCCGCGGACGACCCCTGGCGCTGAAGCCCTGAATTATGGAACAGAATGCCAGAGAAAAGCCTTTGGCCAGTACGGGGATCGAACCCGCGACCTTGGCGTTATTAGCACCACGCTCTAGCCAACTGAGCTTACAGGCCATGGGTCTCCTGCTTTCATGATCTGGATTGCCATAGTGCCACCTTGAGTGTCCTCACAATACGATGAACGCTTAAAGCAGGGCTCCTCCGGGATTTGAACCCGGGAACTCTCGCACCCAAAGCGAGAATCATGCCCCTAGACCAACGAGCCGAGCGGTGTGCAGCGATTGTGATTTCAAGGCGCTTTGGAAAAGCATTTTCCCCACGTGTGCCCCGTTTCATTGAGCCAAAGCAATGCGCGTCTTTTTCCGATAATGCGCGGGAATTTGCTCAAATGAAAGAGCCCTCGCTTGGCATTCGAGAGGTAGAGGGAATGACGACCTTATTCTCCATATTAGAGGCTTTTGGAGCTTCCTTCGTGCGACTTAGCCCTCCCTATGCTACCTGTCGAGGCTCACCTTTGCAGAAAAAGGTCTTCGTGTTGAATACTGTTCATATATTCAGTCACAAAAAGCCTTCAGTGCCCCTTGTCTCTCCTCGCTATGGCACCTGGACACAAATGACAAGAATCTCCCATATGGTGTGCGCATTGCTTTTACCCAGAGCAACGTAATGCAGGACATTTCACGATCAGAGACAATCAAGTTGTCACTTAAGATTCCACAAGTTTTTTTTTGCTGTGTAACTTGCATTTTCAATAAACCAGTGTGGATATGTGAGGTGGTTCGTTTCCTTGCCCTTTTCTTGTAGTTTCTTGAAAAGGATTATCCTCCATTACTATTGGGTAATTGTCAAAATAAGGCTAAGCATGAAAAATCTCTCTCCCCAAATCTTCTCTTTATAGTACGTGTGTGTGTGCAATTACATTAACGTTTCAGAAATGGGCAATTTGTTATATTTATTTTCCGCTTTGCCTTGGTTGTATTGACCTTTGGCTCATTGTGTACCGTTAGCCTGTTGTCAGTGTGAAAGCAGCAAATGCTACTTTAACTCGAGGTTTAATGAAACCTAGTTGTTATCCTACCATTGTCTTACGTTGTCATTACAAAGATCCTCCACCTTCTATGTGGTTCCTCGTTCCACAAGTACAACACTTTTCCTGCACGTAAACAGATGAAATTCACTTGTGTTTGCCTGACAGCTTAAACGTTTTAGTACAAAGGTCAAAGATCGGGGCGGTAACAATCCCTGGCATGAGCCCCTCGAAAAGGTGTAGACTTTTAATGAGAGGTCTCACCGAGATTTGAACTCGGATCGCTGGATTCAGAGTCCAGAGTGCTAACCATTACACCATGAAACCCAATGTGAAGCTGTTTTCGACATGCAAGATTCCGAACAAAAGAGCGCACGGTCTTGTGAATGCAAGAGCTCCACTATAACTAGAGCAAAGCATTGGACAGAGGGACGCATGCCGAAACCCGGGATCGAACCAGGGACCTTTAGATCTTCAGTCTAACGCTCTCCCAACTGAGCTATTTCGGCCACGTTTGCAGGTTTCTTGACTTGCGAATCGTAGTCCGCGGACGACCCCTGGCGCTGAAGCCCTGAATTATGGAACAGAATGCCAGAGAAAAGCCTTTGGCCAGTTCGGGGATCGAACCCGCGACCTTGGCGATATTAGCACCACGTTCTAGCCAACTGAGCTAACAGGCCATGGGTCTCCTGCTTTCATGATCTGGATTGCCATAGTGCCACCTTGAGTGTCCTCACAATACGATGAACGATTAAAGCAGGGCTCGTCCGGGATTTGAAACCGGGAACTCTCGCACCCAAAGCGAGAATCATGCCCCTAGACCAACGAGCCGAGCGGTGTGCAGCGATTGTGATTTCAAGGCGCTTTGGAAAAGCATTTTCCCCGTGTGCCCCGTTTCATTGAGCCAAGGCAATGCGCGTCTTTTTCCGATAATGCGCGGGAATTTGCTCAAATGATAGAGCGCTCGCTTGGCATTCGAGAGGTAGAGGGAATGATGGCCTTATTCTCCATATTAGAGGCTTTTGGAGCTTCCTTCGTGCGACTTAGCCCTCCCTATGCTACCTGTCGAGGCTCACCTTTGCAGAAAAAGGTCTTCGTGTTGAATACTGTTCATATATTCAGTCACAAAAAGCCTTCAGTGCCCCTTGTCTCTCCTCGCTATGGCACCTGGACACAAATGACAAGAATCTCCCATATGGTGTGCGCATTGCTTTTACCCAGAGCAACGTAATGCAGGACATTTCACGATCAGAGACAATCAAGTTGTCACTTAAGATTCCACAAGTTTTTTTTTGCTGTGTAACTTGCATTTTCAATAAACCAGTGTGGATATGTGAGGGGGTTCGTTTCCTTGCCCTTTTCTTGTAGTTTCTTGAAAAGGATTATCCTCCATTACTATTGGGTAATTGTCAAAATAAGGCTAAGCATGAAAAATCTCTCTCCCCAAATCTTCTCTTTATAGTACGTGTGTGTGTGCAATCACATTAACGTTTCAGAAATGGGCAATTTGTTATATTTATTTTCCGCTTTGCCTTGGTTGTATTGACCTTTGGCTCATTGTGTACCGTTGGCCTGTTGTCAGTGTGAAAGCAGCAAATGCTACTTTAACTCGAGGTTTAATGAAACCTAGTTGTTATCCTACCACTGTCTTACGTTGTCATTACAAAGATCCTCCACCTTCTATGTGGTTCCTCGTTCCACAAGTACAACACTTTTCCTGCACGTAAACAGATGAAATTCACTTGTGTTTGCCTGACAGCTTAAACGTTTTAGTACAAAGGTCAAAGATCGGGGCGGTAACAATCCCTGGCATGAGCCCCTCGAAAAGGTGGAGACTTTCAATGAGAGGTCTCACCGAGATTTGAACTCGGATCGCTGGATTCAGAGTCCAGAGCGCTAACCATTACACCATGAAACCCAATGTGAAGCTGTTTTCGACATGCAAGATTCTGAAGAAAAGAGCGCACGGTCTTGTGAATGCAAGAGCTCCACTATAACTAGAGCAAAGCATTGGACAGAGGGACGCATGCCGAAACCCGGGATCGAACCAAAGCGAGAATCATGCCCCTAGACCAACGAGCCGAGCGGTGTGCAGCGATTGTGATTTCAAGGCGCTTTGGAAAAGCATTTTCCCCACGTGTGCCCCGTTTCATTGGGCCAAAGCAATGCGCGTCTTTTTCCGATAATGCGCGGGAATTTGCTCAAATGAAAGAGCCCTCGCTTGGCATTCGAGAGGTAGAGGGAATGACGGCCTTATTCTCCATATTAGAGGCTTTTGGAGCTTCCTTCGTGCGACTTAGCCCTCCCTATGCTACCCGTCTAGGCTCACCTTTGCAGAAAAAGGTCTTCGTGTTGAATACTGTTCATATATTCAGTCACAAAAAGCCTTCAGTGCCCCTTGTCTCTCCTCGCTATGGCACCTGGACACAAATGACAAGAATCTCCCATATGGTGTGCGCATTGCTTTTACCCAGAGCAACGTAATGCAGGACATTTCACGATCAGAGACAATCAAGTTGTCACTTAAGATTCCACAAGTTTTTTTTTGCTGTGTAACTTGCATTTTCAGTAAACCAGTGTGGATATGTGAGGTGGTTCGTTTCCTTGCCCTTTTCTTGTAGTTTCTTGAAAAGGGTTATCCTCCATTACTGTTGGGCAATTGTCAAAATAAGGCTAAGCATGAAAAATCTCTCTCCCCAAATCTTCTCTTTATAGTAAGTGTGTGTGTGCAATCACATTAACGTTTCAGAAATGGGCAATTTGTTATATTTATTTTCCGCTTTGCCTTGGTTGTATTGACCTTTGGCTCATTGTGTACCGTTGGTAGCAATAAACAATGAGGTGTCCCGCAAATCACAAGTCCAGTACGGTGTACCACAGGGCTCAGTCTTGGGACCCCTGCTCTTCGCATTATACATGTTACCTCTAGGAGATATAATAAAGCGACACGGAATTAGCTTTCACTGTTATGCTGATGATACTCAACTTTATATTTCCTCGATGCCTCATGAAACCCAGCAGTTTCATCGAATAAAGGATTGCATAGTTGACTTAAAAATGTGGATGAGTAACAATTTTTTACTACTAAACTCGGACAAAACAGAATTGTTACTTACTGGACCGAAAACTGCTATGCGTAACAACCAAGAATACTGCTTAACGATTGACGGATGCTCCATAAAATCCTCGTCATCAGCTAAGAATCTTGGCGTTGTATTTGACAGTACTCTCTCATTTGAAAGCCATGTCGCAAACACCTGTAAAATTGCCTTTTTCCATCTTAAGAATATATCTAAATTACGTCATATGCTGTCACTGTCAGATGCAGAGAAATTAATTCATGCATTCATGACATCAAGACTAGATTACTGTAATGCACTTCTAGGTGGTTGCCCTGCGGGCCTATTACAAAAACTGCAACTGGTTCAAAACGCGGCAGCTCGAGTTCTTACACGTACAAAAAAGTATGAGCATATAACCCTGGTTCTGTCAACCTTGCACTGGTTACCTATAAAGCATCGCATTAACTTTAAGATCTTGCTTATTACCTATAAAGCCCTACATGGTCTAGCGCCGCAGTATTTGAATGAACTTCTATTGTATTACAGACCACCACGTACATTACGCTCTAAGGGGTCCTGTCAGTTGGTAATACCTAGAATTTCAAAATCAAGTGCAGGTGGTAGATCCTTTTCTTATCTAGCGCCTAAACTTTGGAATATTCTTCCCTGCACGGTCCGGGAGGCAGACACACTCTGTCAGTTTAAATCTAGACTAAAGACTCATCTTTTTAATCTTGCATACACTACACCTCCATAATATTAATCCTCAGAGGATTTAGGCTGCATTATTTAGATCAACCGGAACCAGGAACACATCCAACAACAAATGATGTACTTGTTGCATCAAAGAGTGCAGAACAGTACTCTACTCTCAGCCAGTCTTGTCTCTTTGTTCCAAGGTTACCGCAGGATGCAGTTCATGCCCAGACCTGATGGCAGAGCTGAGAATGGGAAGCGGTGACCTGACAAGTGCTAAGAGGATAGAGCTGGATAAAGGACGCGACAACTTTGTTTTTTTTCTACAACATTTCAAATGCTATTAGATTGTTAATGATAATCTTTAATTTTTATATTTTTATTAAGCCTTGTTGTGCAAGCACTGATGAGCTTGTGCAGAGGCAGCAGCTTTTGCCAGAGGGGAACTGGAATCCCCTGGTTGGGCCTGGGTTCCCCTGAGGTTTTTTTTCTCGATGGGAGTTTTGGGTTCCTCACCACCGTTTGCATATTGTTTTGCACTATCTGCCTGGCCGGGGGGGCTGCTTTAGAATTCATACTTGTATTAAATGTGTCTCATGTACAGCTGCTTTGTAACAATGAAAATTGTAAAAAGCGCTATATAAATAAAGTTGAGTTGAGTTGAGAGTTGAGTTGGCCTGTTGTCAGTGTGAAAGCAGCAAATGCTACTTTAACTCGAGGTTTAATGAAACCTAGTTGTTATCCTACCATTGTCTTACGTTGTCATTACAAAGATCCTCCACCTTCTATGTGGTTCCTCGTTCCACAAGTACAACACTTTTCCTGCACGTAAACAGATGAAATTCACTTGTGTTTGCCTGACAGCTTAAACGTTTTAGTACAAAGGTCAAAGATCAGGGGGATAACAATCACTGGCATGAGCCCCTCGAAAAGGTGTAGACTTTCAATGAGAGGTCTCACCGAGATTTGAACTCGGATCACTGGATTCAGAGTCCAGAGTGCTAACCATTACACCATGAAACCCAATGTGAAGCTGTTTTCGACATGCCAGATTCCGAAGAAAAGAGCGCACGGTCTTGTGAATGCAAGAGCTCCACTATAACTAGAGCAAAGCATTGGACAGAGGGATCTGTTCAATGGGGTTGCATGCCGCATGCCGAAACCCGGGATCTTTAGATCTTCAGTCTAACGCTCTCCCAACTGAGCTATTTCGGCCACGTTTGCAGATTTCTTGACTTGCGAATCGTAGTCCGCGGACGGCCCCTGGCGCTGAAGCCCTGAATTATGGAACAGAATGCCAGAGAAAAGCCTTTGGCCAGTACGGGGATCGAACCCGCGACCTTGGCGATATTAGCACCACGTTCTAGCCAACTGAGCTAACAGGCCATGGGTCTCCTGCTTTCATGATCTGGATTGCCATAGTGCCACCTTGAGTGTCCTCACAATACGATGAACGATTAAAGCAGGGCTCGTCCGGGATTTGAAACCGGGACCTCTCGCACCCAAAGCGAGAATCATGCCCCTAGACCAACGAGCCGAGCGGTGTGCAGCGATTGTGATTTCAAGGTGCTTTGGAAAAGCATTTTCCCCGTGTGCCCCGTTTCATTGAGCCAAGGCAATGCGCGTCTTTTTCCGATAATGCGCGGGAATTTGCTCAAATGATAGAGCGCTCGCTTGGCATTCGAGAGGTAGAGGGAATGACGGCCTTATTCTCCATATTAGAGGCTTTTGGAGCTTCCTTCGTGCGACTTAGCCCTCCCTATGCTACCTGTCGAGGCTCACCTTTGCAGAAAAAGGTCTTCGTGTTGAATACTGTTCATATATTCAGTCACAAAAAGCCTTCAGTGCCCCTTGTCTCTCCTCGCTATGGCACCTGGACACAAATGACAAGAATCTCCCATATGGTGTGCGCATTGCTTTTACCCAGAGCAACGTAATGCAGGACATTTCACGATCAGAGACAATCAAGTTGTCACTTAAGATTCCACAAGTTTTTTTTTGCTGTGTAACTTGCATTTTCAATAAACCAGTGTGGATATGTGAGGGGGTTCGTTTCCTTGCCCTTTTCTTGTAGTTTCTTGAAAAGGATTATCCTCCATTACTATTGGGTAATTGTCAAAATAAGGCTAAGCATGAAAAATCTCTCTCCCCAAATCTTCTCTTTATAGTACGTGTGTGTGTGCAATCACATTAACGTTTCAGAAATGGGCAATTTGTTATATTTATTTTCCGCTTTGCCTTGGTTGTATTGACCTTTGGCTCATTGTGTACCGTTGGCCTGTTGTCAGTGTGAAAGCAGCAAATGCTACTTTAACTCGAGGTTTAATGAAACCTAGTTGTTATCCTACCATTGTCTTACGTTGTCATTACAAAGATCCTCCACCTTCTATGTGGTTCCTCGTTCCACAAGTACAACACTTTTCCTGCACGTAAACAGATGAAATTCACTTGTGTTTGCCTGACAGCTTAAACGTTTTAGTACAAAGGTCAAAGATCGGGGCGGTAACAATCCCTGGCATGAGCCCCTCGAAAAGGTGGAGACTTTCAATGAGAGGTCTCACCGAGATTTGAACTCGGATCGCTGGATTCAGAGTCCAGAGCGCTAACCATTACACCATGAAACCCAATGTGAAGCTGTTTTCGACATGCAAGATTCTGAAGAAAAGAGCGCACGGTCTTGTGAATGCAAGAGCTCCACTATAACTAGAGCAAAGCATTGGACAGAGGGATCTGTTCAATGGGGTTGCATGCCGCATGCCGAAACCCGGGATCTTTAGATCTTCAGTCTAACGCTCTCCCAACTGAGCTATTTCGGCCACGTTTGCAGATTTCTTGACTTGCGAATCGTAGTCCGCGGACGACCCCTGGCGCTGAAGCCCTGAATTATGGAACAGAATGCCAGAGAAAAGCCTTTGGCCAGTACGGGGATCGAACCCGCGACATTGGCGTTATCAGCACCACGCTCTAGCCAACTGAGCTAACAGGCCATGGGTCTCCTGCTCTCATGATCTGGATTGCCATAGTGCCACCTTGAGTGTCCTCACAATACCATGAACGCTTAAAGCAGGGCTCGTCCGGGATTTGAACCCGGGACCTCTCGCACCCAAAGCGAGAATCATGCCCCTAGACCAACGAGCCGAGCGGTGTGCAGTGATTGTGATTTCAAGGCGCTTTGGAAAAGCATTTTCCCCACGTGTGCCCCGTTTCATTGAGCCAAAGCAATGCGCGTCTTTTTCCGATAATGCGCGGGAATTTGCTCAAATGAAAGAGCCCTCGCTTGGCATTCGAGAGGTAGAGGGAATGACGGCCTTATTCTCCATATTAGAGGCTTTTGGAGCTTCCTTCGTGCGACTTAGCCCTCCCTATGCTACCTGTCGAGGCTCACCTTTGCAGAAAAAGGTCTTCGTGTTGAATACTGTTCATATATTCAGTCACAAAAAGCCTTCAGTGCCCCTTGTCTCTCCTCGCTATGGCACCTGGACACAAATGACAAGAATCTCCCATATGGTGTGCGCATTGCTTTTACCCAGAGCAACGTAATGCAGGACATTTCACGATCAGAGACAATCAAGTTGTCACTTAAGATTCCACAAGTTTTTTTTTGCTGTGTAACTTGCATTTTCAATAAACCAGTGTGGATATGTGAGGTGGTTCGTTTCCTTGCCCTTTTCTTGTAGTTTCTTGAAAAGGGTTATCCTCCATTACTGTTGGGCAATTGTCAAAATAAGGCTAAGCATGAAAAATCTCTCTCACCAAATCTTCTCTTTATAGTACGTGTGTGTGTGCAATCACATTAACGTTTCAGAAATGGGCAATTTGTTATATTTATTTTCCGCTTTGCCTTGGTTGTATTGACCTTTGGCTCATTGTGTACCGTTGGCCTGTTGTCAGTGTGAAAGCAGCAAATGCTACTTTAACTCGAGGTTTAATGAAACCTAGTTGTTATCCTACCATTGTCTTACGTTGTCATTACAAAGATCCTCCACCTTCTATGTGGTTCCTCGTTCCACAAGTACAACACTTTTCCTGCACGTAAACAGATGAAATTCACTTGTGTTTGCCTGACAGCTTAAACGTTTTAGTACAAAGGTCAAAGATCGGGGGGATAACAATCCCTGGCATGAGCCCCTCGAAAAGGTGTAGACTTTCAATGAGAGGTCTCACCGAGATTTGAACTCGGATCGCTGGATTCAGAGTCCAGAGTGCTAACCATTACACCATGAAACCCAATGTGAAGCTGTTTTCGACATGCCAGATTCCGAAGAAAAGAGCGCACGGTCTTGTGAATGCAAGAGCTCCACTATAACTAGAGCAAAGCATTGGAAAGAGGGACGCATGCCGAAACCCGGGATCGAACCAGGGACCTTCAGATCTTCAGTCTAACGCTCTCCCAACTGAGCTATTTCGGCCACGTTTGCAGATTTCTTGACTTGCGAATCGTAGTCCGCGGACGACCCCTGGCGCTGAAGCCCTGAATTATGGAACAGAATGCCAGAGAAAAGCCTTTGGCCAGTACGGGGATCGAACCCGCGACCTTGGCGTTATTAGCACCACGCTCTAGCCAACTGAGCTTACAGGCCATGGGTCTCCTGCTTTCATGATCTGGATTGCCATAGTGCCACCTTGAGTGTCCTCACAATACGATGAACGCTTAAAGCAGGGCTCCTCCGGGATTTGAACCCGGGACCTCTCGCACCCAAAGCGAGAATCATGCCCCTAGACCAACGAGCCGAGCGGTGTGCAGCGATTGTGATTTCAAGGCGCTTTGGAAAAGCATTTTCCCCACGTGTGCCCCGTTTCATTGAGCCAAAGCAATGCGCGTCTTTTTCCGATAATGCGAGGGAATTTGCTCAAATGAAAGAGCCCTCGCTTGGCATTCGAGAGGTAGAGGGAATGACGACCTTATTCTCCATATTAGAGGCTTTTGGAGCTTCCTTCGTGCGACTTAGCCCTCCCTATGCTACCTGTCGAGGCTCACCTTTGCAGAAAAAGGTCTTCGTGTTGAATACTGTTCATATATTCAGTCACAAAAAGCCTTCAGTGCCCCATGTCTCTCCTCGCTATGGCACCTGGACACAAATGACAAGAATCTCCCATATGGTGTGCGCATTGCTTTTACCCAGAGCAACGTAATGCAGGACATTTCACGATCAGAGACAATCAAGTTGTCACTTAAGATTCCACAAGTTTTTTTTTGCTGTGTAACTTGCATTTTCAATAAACCAGTGTGGATATGTGAGGTGGTTCGTTTCCTTGCCCTTTTCTTGTAGTTTCTTGAAAAGGATTATCCTCCATTACTATTGGGTAATTGTCAAAATAAGGCTAAGCATGAAAAATCTCTCTCCCCAAATCTTCTCTTTATAGTACGTGTGTGTGTGCAATCACATTAACGTTTCAGAAATGGGCAATTTGTTATATTTATTTTCCGCTTTGCCTTGGTTGTATTGACCTTTGGCTCATTGTGTACCGTTGGCCTGTTGTCAGTGTGAAAGCAGCAAATGCTACTTTAACTCGAGGTTTAATGAAACCTAGTTGTTATCCTACCATTGTCTTACGTTGTCATTACAAAGATCCTCCACCTTCTATGTGGTTCCTCGTTCCACAAGTACAACACTTTACCTGCACGTAAACAGATGAAATTCACTTGTGTTTGCCTGACAGCTTAAACGTTTTAGTACAAAGGTCAAAGATCGGGGCGGTAACAATCCCTGGCATGAGCCCCTCGAAAAGGTGGAGACTTTCAATGAGAGGTCTCACCGAGATTTGAACTCGGATCGCTGGATTCAGAGTCCAGAGTGCTAACCATTACACCATGAAACCCAATGTGAAGCTGTTTTCGACATGCAAGATTCCGAAGAAAAGAGCGCACGGTCTTGTGAATGCAAGAGCTCCACTATAACTAGAGCAAAGCATTGGACAGAGGGACGCATGCCGAAACCCGGGATCGAACCAGGGACCTTTAGATCTTCAGTCTAACGCTCTCCCAACTGAGCTATTTCGGCCACGTTTGCAGGTTTCTTGACTTGCGAATCGTAGTCCGCGGACGACCCCTGGCGCTGAAGCCCTGAATTATGGAACAGAATGCCAGAGAAAAGCCTTTGGCCAGTACGGGGATCGAACCCGCGACCTTGGCACCACGCTCTAGCCAACTGAGCTAACAGGCCATTGGTCTCCTGCTTTCATGATCTGGATTGCCATAGTGCCACCTTGAGTGTCCTCACAATACGATGAACGATTAAAGCAGGGCTCGTCCAGGATTTGAACCCGGGACCTCTCGCACCCAAAGCGAGAATCATGCCCCTAGACCAACGAGCCGAGCGGTGTGCAGTGATTGTGATTTCAAGGCGCTTTTGAAAAGCATTTTCCCCACGTGTGCCCCGTTTCATTGAGCAAAAGCAGTGCGCGTCTTTTTCCGATAATGCGCGGGAATTTGCTCAAATGAAAGAGCGCTCGCTTGGCATTCGAGAGGTAGAGGGAATGACGGCCTTATTACCTTCTATGTGGTTCCTCGTTCCACAAGTACAACACTTTTCCTGCACGTAAACAGATGAAATTCACTTGTGTTTGCCTGACAGCTTAAACGTTTTAGTACAAAGGTCAAAGATCGGGGCGGTAACAATCCCTGGCATGAGCCCCTCGAAAAGGTGGAGACTTTCAATGAGAGTTCTCACCGAGATTTGAACTCGGATCGCTGGATTCAGAGTCCAGAGTGCTAACCTTTACACCATGAAACCCAATGTGAAGCTGTTTTCGACATGCAAGATTCTGAAGAAAAGAGCGCACGGTCTTGTGAATGCAAGAGCTCCACTATAACTAGAGCAAAGCATTGGACAGAGGGACGCATGCGGAAACCCGGGATCGAACCAGGGACCTTTAGATCTTCAGTCTAACGCTCTCCCAACTGAGCTATTTCGGCCACGTTTGCAGGTTTCTTGACTTGCGAATCGTAGTCCGCGGACGACCCCTGGCGCTGAAGCCCTGAATTATGGAACAGAATGCCAGAGAAAAGCCTTTGGCCAGTACGGGGATCGAACCCGCGACCTTGGCACCACGCTCTAGCCAACTGAGCTAACAGGCCATTGGTCTCCTGCTTTCATGATCTGGATTGCCATAGTGCCACCTTGAGTGTCCTCACAATACGATGAACGATTAAAGCAGGGCTCGTCCAGGATTTGAACCCGGGACCTCTCGCACCCAAAGCGAGAATCATGCCCCTAGACCAACGAGCCGAGCGGTGTGCAGTGATTGTGATTTCAAGGCGCTTTTGAAAAGCATTTTCCCCACGTGTGCCCCGTTTCATTGAGCAAAAGCAGTGCGCGTCTTTTTCCGATAATGCGCGGGAATTTGCTCAAATGAAAGAGCGCTCGCTTGGCATTCGAGAGGTAGAGGGAATGACGGCCTTATTACCTTCTATGTGGTTCCTCGTTCCACAAGTACAACACTTTTCCTGCACGTAAACAGATGAAATTCACTTGTGTTTGCCTGACAGCTTAAACGTTTTAGTACAAAGGTCAAAGATCGGGGCGGTAACAATCCCTGGCATGAGCCCCTCGAAAAGGTGGAGACTTTCAATGAGAGGTCTCACCGAGATTTGAACTCGGATCGCTGGATTCAGAGTCCAGAGTGCTAACCTTTACACCATGAAACCCAATGTGAAGCTGTTTTCGACATGCAAGATTCTGAAGAAAAGAGCGCACGGTCTTGTGAATGCAAGAGCTCCACTATAACTAGAGCAAAGCATTGGACAGAGGGACGCATGCGGAAACCCGGGATCGAACCAGGGACCTTTAGATCTTCAGTCTAACGCTCTCCCAACTGAGCTATTTCGGCCACGTTTGCAGGTTTCTTGACTTGCGAATCGTAGTCCGCGGACGACCCCTGGCGCTGAAGCCCTGAATTATGGAACAGAATGCCAGAGAAAAGCCTTTGGCCAGTTCGGGGATCGAACCCGCGACCTTGGCGATATTAGCACCACGTTCTAGGCAACTGAGCTAACAGGCCATGGGTCTCCTGCTTTCATGATCTGGATTGCCATAGTGCCACCTTGAGTGTCCTCACAATACGATGAACGATTAAAGCAGGGCTCGTCCGGGATTTGAAACCGGGACCTCTCGCACCCAAAGCGAGAATCATGCCCCTAGACCAACGAGCCGAGCGGTGTGCAGCGATTGTGATTTCAAGGCGCTTTGGAAAAGCATTTTCCCCGTGTGCCCCGTTTCATTGAGCCAAGGCAATGCGCGTCTTTTTCCGATAATGCGCGGGAATTTGCTCAAATGATAGAGCGCTCGCTTGGCATTCGAGAGGTAGAGGGAATGACGGCCTTATTCTCCATATTAGAGGCTTTTGGAGCTTCCTTCGTGCGACTTAGCCCTCCCTATGCTACCTGTCGAGGCTCACCTTTGCAGAAAAAGGTCTTCGTGTTGAATACTGTTCATATATTCAGTCACAAAAAGCCTTCAGTGCCCCTTGTCTCTCCTCGCTATGGCACCTGGACACAAATGACAAGAATCTCCCATATGGTGTGCGCATTGCTTTTACCCAGAGCAACGTAATGCAGGACATTTCACGATCAGAGACAATCAAGTTGTCACTTAAGATTCCACAAGTTTTTTTTTGCTGTGTAACTTGCATTTTCAATAAACCAGTGTGGATATGTGAGGTGGTTCGTTTCCTTGCCCTTTTCTTGTAGTTTCTTGAAAAGGATTATCCTCCATTACTATTGGGTAATTGTCAAAATAAGGCTAAGCATGAAAAATCTCTCTCCCCAAATCTTCTCTTTATAGTACGTGTGTGTGTGCAATCACATTAACGTTTCAGAAATGGGCAATTTGTTATATTTATTTTCCGCTTTGCCTTGGTTGTATTGACCTTTGGCTCATTGTGTACCGTTGGCCTGTTGTCAGTGTGAAAGCAGCAAATGCTACTTTAACTCGAGGTTTAATGAAACCTAGTTGTTATCCTACCATTGTCTTACGTTGTCATTACAAAGATCCTCCACCTTCTATGTGGTTCCTCGTTCCACAAGTACAACACTTTTCCTGCACGTAAACAGATGAAATCCACTTGTGTTTGCCTGACGGCTTAAACGTTTTAGTACAAAGGTCAAAGATCGGGGCGGTAACAATCCCTGGCATGAGCCCCTCGAAAGGGTGTAGACTTTCAATGAGAGGTCTCACCGAGATTTGAACTCGGATCGCTGGATTCAGAGTCCAGAGTGCTAACCATTACACCATGAAACCCAATGTGAAGCTGTTTTCGACATGCCAGATTCCGAAGAAAAGAGCGCACGGTCTTGTGAATGCAAGAGCTCCACTATAACTAGAGCAAAGCATTGGACAGAGGGACGCATGCCGAAACCCGGGATCGAACCAGGGACCTTTAGATCTTCAGTCTAACGATCTCCCAACTGAGCTATTTCGGCCACGTTTGCAGATTTCTTGACTTGCGAATCGTAGTACGCGGACGACCCCTGGCGCTGAAGCCCTGAATTATGTTACAGAATGCCAGAGAAAAGCCTTTGGCCAGTACGGGGATCGAACCCGCGACCTTGGCGTTATTAGCACCACGCTCTAGCCAACTGAGCTAACAGGCCATGGGTCTCCTGCATTCATGATCTGGATTGCCATAGTGCCACCTTGAGTGTCCTCACAATACGATGAATGCTTAAAGCAGGGCTCGTCCGGGATTTGAACCCGGGACCTCTCGCACCCAAAGCGAGAATCATGCCCCTAGACCAACGAGCCGAGCGGTGTGCAGCGATTGTGATTTCAAGGCGCATTGGAAAACCATTTTCCCTGTGTGCCCCGTTTCATTGAGCCAAGGCAATGCGCGTCTTTTTCCGATAATGCGCGGGAATTTGCTCAAATGATAGAGCGCTCGCTTGGCATTCGAGAGGTAGAGGGAATGACGGCCTTATTCTCCATATTAGAGGCTTTTGGAGCTTCCTTCGTGCGACTTAGCCCTCCCTATGCTACCTGTCGAGGCTCACCTTTGCAGAAAAAGGTCTTCGTGTTGAATACTGTTCATATATTCAGTCACAAAAAGCCTTCAGTGCCCCTTGTCTCTCCTCGCTATGGCACCTGGACACAAATGACAAGAATCTCCCATATGGTGTGCGCATTGCTTTTACCCAGAGCAACGTAATGCAGGACATTTCACGATCAGAGACAATCAAGTTGTCACTTAAGATTCCACAAGTTTTTTTTTGCTGTGTAACTTGCATTTTCAATAAACCAGTGTGGATATGTGAGGTGGTTCGTTTCCTTGCCCTTTTCTTGTAGTTTCTTGAAAAGGGTTATCCTCCATTACTGTTGGGCAATTGTCAAAATAAGGCTTGCGAATCGTAGGTAAGGTATTGACCTTTGGCTCATTGTGTACCGTTGGCCTGTTGTCAGTGTGAAAGCAGCAAATGCTACTTTAACTCGAGGTTTAATGAAACCTAGTTGTTATCCTACCATTGTCTTACGTTGTCATTACAAAGATCCTCCACCTTCTATGTGGTTCCTCGTTCCACAAGTACAACACTTTTCCTGCATGTAAACAGATGAAATTCACTCGTGTTTGCCTGACAGCTTAAACGTTTTAGTACAAAGGTCAAAGATCGGGGCGGTAACAATCCCTGGCATGAGCCCCTCGAAAAGGTGTAGATTTTCAATGAGAGGTCTCACCGAGATTTGAACTCGGATCGCTGGATTCAGAGTCCAGAGTTCTAACCATTACACCATGAAACCCAACGTGAAGCTGTTTTCGACATGCAAGATTCCGAAGAAAAGAGCGCACGGTCTTGTGAATGCAAGAGCTCCACTATAACTAGAGCAAAGCATTGGACAGAGGGACGCATGTCGAAACCCGCGATCGAACCAGGGACCTTTAGATCTTCAGTCTAACGCTCTCCCGACTGAGCTATTTCGGCAACGTTTGCAGATTTCTTGACTTACGAATCGTAGTCCGCGGACGACCCCTGGCGCTGAAGCCCTGAATTATGGAACAGAATGCCAGAGAAAAGCCTTTGGCCAGTACGGGGCGACCTCGGCGTTATTAGCACCACGCTCTAGCCAACTGAGCTAACAGGCCATGGGTCTCCTGCTTTCATGATCTGGATTGCCATAGTGCCACCTTGAGTGTCCTCACAATACGATGAACGCTTAAAGCAGGGCTCGTCCGGGATTTGAACCCGGGACCTCTCGCACCCAAAGCGAGAATCATGCCCCTAGACCAACGAGCCGAGCGGTGTGCAGCGATTGTGATTTCAAGGCGCTTTGGAAAAGCATTTTCCCCGTGTGCCCCGTTTCATTGAGCCAAGGCAATGCGCGTCTTTTTCCGATAATGCGCGGGAATTTGCTCAAATGATAGAGCGCTCGCTTGGCATTCGAGAGGTAGAGAGAATGACGGCCTTATTCTCCATATTAGAGGCTTTTGGAGCTTCCTTCGTGCGACTTAGCCCTCTGAAAGAATGTAAACTTCTTATGTCCCCTTGTCTAACAATATTCTATGGTTGAAGAGTCTAGTCGCCTGGAGACAAAGTTTGACACAGACACAAGTGCTTGTTCAATCAGAGTCCAATGTTTATTGTTTTAGGACTAATACTTATAATTTTCTCTTAGGAGGCGTCATATAAAACCACCTAAACAGTGGAAAATCACCAGACTTTCTGTTTAGTCTTTCCTCCTGAACAATCAGATATGATTACATATTCATTATTACAACAACAGAACAATCGTCCATAGGCATCATTAGGAACCTTGATATGGAGAACAACAGATACTTATATCAACATAAGACAGCATGACATGATAGAACTTTCAACGAGGTTAAACAACAAGAATGAAAGGCACATCTTATATGAATAGAAGCTAATATTAATAGGAATTAATAGGAATGAATACATATGATAAATGAACTTTGTATTAAACACAGATGCAATATTTGTAGAGGACAGGACGAAATCCAGATTCTCACAATGGCCACTTTCAGACCAACGGTCTTACAAGCAGTCCTGTGTCCCTTTAAAGAACAAATATATATAGAGTAGTACAAAAGGTTAATCAAAAGGTTAATACAAAATCTTTAATAAAAGGATTGTTGCATTTGCGTATTTTTATGTGGTTTTCTGGTTTGCAAGCTGCTCTTTGAGGTAAAAGATCAATCGGACTGATTTGTAATAAAAACATAACAACACCAATCACCCTCAATAAAAACGAAAACATAAACATAATTATATCTACTCTTCATCATCTACCGTGCCAATCTCAATTACCGAATCGTCAAGCCCATTATCTCCTTCCATTACATTGTCACGTCCATCAACATTTCTTGGTTCTTCTATCACCGGTATTGGTTCTGGTTCTAACTCCTGCGTTTGAACACAATCAATATCATCCTCGTCCGTATCGCTGTTATGATCAAATATGGATCCCCAAGTTTGATTCTGATCTTTCGGACGATAACCTTTAGATGTGCGTCTAACCAGCATAGCCTGGTTGACGTCAGTCGTTCTTTTTGCTAACATCATTCGATCGGTTCCTTTGGTTGTAAAAGAAGTAACAGATCTTTTAACACATCCCACCACACACTGCAACATGCATGGCAAAAATAATAACAAGGCTAAGATGGTCATCACAACTGGAATTACTGAACCGGTTATCCAATATCCCCATCCCCCGGATAGGCTGTCCAACCATTGAAACCATGTTGCATCTACCGGTGTGGGTTCACGAACTGATTCTCTCATGTGCTTCACAACGTCGGTGATATTGTCTGCATAATCTGGAATTGAAAAACAACAAGATACTCCTAGCATTTTGCACACTCCTCCTTTCTCTGCTGTTAATATATCCAAAGCAAGTCTATGTTGCACGACGGCAACTCTCATTTTCTTTAATTCGTTAGAGATTGAGTTTAAAGCTTGTGCTGTGTCATATTCCAAAGAAAGAACTTGCCATGCCAGAGCATTAATTTTATTCAGAGCAACAGTAGTACCGGTTCCTGTAAACAAACCTGCTAGGGACCATCCCACGTTCTCCCAAGGAGTAGTCCATGGATCACTAGTCTTATGGCCTGCATAATAATTTGGCAGTTTTACTTCCCTTTTATGTCTATTCAGAGATGTGGCCAGATTTGTCTTTTCCATTATACTAGTTCCTGTGGACAAAATAGCAGCATAACAACAACCTTTCCATTCCCCTGCATCTAAATGGTAATATGCAGTTTCACCACAAACCCACACCATTCCTGGTGAACTGTCTAAGTGTGAAAATGGACATTCAAATCCCTCAGTAGTTTTATTGAGATATTGTATGATGCAATTATGATGTCCGTTATTTGATTGAGACAAAGTAATTTCATTTCTACAATCGGACATTCCTACTATATGTCTGCCTGATTTGGAACACACACATAATTCTGCGGGACGAGCATTTACATAAAAGGCAGGACCTTGAAAAGGTTCTCCTGTATACGAACAGTTATAGTCTCGCATTACGGATGTTGGTGGTCTTCCTTCTCGAATATTCAGAGTCATTTGTACAATTAAAGACATTTGTTTTGGCATATTGCAATCACCCTTACCATTTACTAGCATGTCTGCTGTAAGCTCCTGTGTTCTCCACATTGAGTGGAGCTGTATACATACCCAACAATCTCCTCTAACCTCATCTGCTAAGACTTCTCTCTGCAATAAGGCTAAGGCACATGCATAATTACCACCACATTTAGATTTTGCAACTCTTACTTTTTTAGTTTCTTGGTCGAGATTAGAACCCATAAAAAATTCAATATCCTGTGGTGCTTCTCTTTGCTTATTTGAATAGCTGGGTATCGGGTTTGCACTTAGTTCCTTAATTCTTTCTTTTATTTCCCTCATCGTTGGTGGTTCTATTTTAATTTGAACTTCCTGATAACGGTCTTTACCCAATAAGGCCCATACGCAGTAGTAAATTCCTTCATCTCGAAATATAACCTCTCTTATGGTAACATTCATTATCCCTGCATAACTTTCCTTATGGTCTGGACCAAGAAGCGAAGGAAGAGACTCTATAGGAATGGTTTTTGCCTTACCAAAATATACACAACGTTTTCCATCCCACATTACTCTCTAGGGTAACTTTACAATCTTTATTTCAAACCTGGGGTCGGTGCCTAAGGCTTCAGGGCCATGATACGCTATTACCTCTGACCACCTACACGATCCCTTGCAGATATACAGACTTTCTCCGAATTGTTCCCTAACTGCTTCGATATTGCCAGCTGCCCCCATGGTTAAAGATATTGGGTCACAAAGGAAGCTTGCACTGCTGCCTGCCCTAAGAGTGACCTTGATCGTCTCTTTATCAGGGAAACTTTCATCTACTTCCCGTTTTGGCCGTGTGGCGAGAGTTTCATTTCTCTCTAATTTTACTTCTTGATTTAGGATTATACCAGTGATTATTATACTTATTAGGACTAGAATAATCGTTGTTCCACGCAGTCCACACATACCTGGCTGCCTGAACGGATGCCACGGCCTGTTAGGTTCAATCATTGTGGATGTGGGCAGTCTCTCTTGCTTACAACTAATTCCCCCTCCTCTAGCCTGAAAGCATACAGAACTAGGCTACCTGGTATTCCACGTTGCAGCACTACTCTCGTTGGGTCAGGGGCAATTCCTATGGTCGTTTTTACTGCGTTAAGAAGATCTGGGCCGAACACAATAAGGGCTTCTGCTAGTGTGCACGCAGTGTAAGAATTGATATCTAAGAATTCCATAGGAAATTGATTAGGATAATTTCAATGATTCAATTTGGCCCTCAATGCACCTCAGGGGAAGCTACGGAGTCAGCACTGTTGGCTCAATGGGCCTCCTATCTTCTTGCTTTGGGTGGCCCCTACCTCACAAAAGGTAGTTCTGTCCTCAGCTTAGTCAGTGCTTTCTCTACCCTGAGATGTATTGAGGTGAATCCCCTGTTGAGATTCTATGTTAAATTGGAGCTTGCCTGCTCTCCTGAAGAACACAACTTCAGTCTGGAAGCGTGTATCCACTGTGGCTGGTAGTCCGTCAGAACTCCAGTCCGTGTTACGGCAATCAGAGTCGCTGGTCCGTGGTACTTTGGTTCTCCAACCTTTGTTGGCTTCAGATTCCTCACAAAGACCTTATGTCCTGGAACAAAGTTATGAGTAGGGTTTTCTGAGGGAAGAGGAAGGCACAAAGAAACATCAGCACATATCGAATTTAACTTTTCGACTAGGGAGGTCACGTAGTCTTCCTGGATCACCTGAAGATCACCTAAACAAGAAATACCAGACCGGCCTTTGACCCACGGGGTCGGGAAAGGTCTACCCATTAGTACCTCGAACGGTGACAATTTTGTCGTGGAAGATGGGGTCATTCTTATTTCTGCCAAGACTGCGGGCAATAAATCAACCCACTTTCTTCCTGTATCGAGTACAGCTTTTGTTAGTCGTGTTTTCAGTGTTCGATTACATCTCTCCACGACTGCTGCACTTTGCGGATGATATGGAATATTAAAATGCCAATCAATAGACAACACTTTTGCTAAGAGCTGTGTTACCTTTGACGTGAAACTCGTCCCGTTATCCGATTCCAATCTGGCCGGTACGCCCCACCTTGGCACAATCTCCTTCGTTAAGATTTTTACCACTGTTTTAGCATCTTCCTTTGCGCATGGAAATGCTTCAGGCCACTTTGAGAATCGATCCACAATTACCAAAAGATATTTTAAGTTACCTATTGGCGGCATGTGCGTAAAATCAATTTGTAAATGTTGAAAAGGAGCTTCCGGATGTGTCAATGCATCGTGCTTAGCTGATTTGTGCGGATTTACCTGAGCACATGTTAAGCATGCATCCAAAACAAGCTTTGCTGTTCTATGAACATCGGCTATACAGTACAATTGGTTAATTGCTTGAACTACATTTGCACAACTGGTGTGAGATAACCCATGGTAATGTCTAATTAGGATGATTAACCCTAATTTCGGTAGTGCTATTCTACCCTGTCCATCTCTTATAATCCCTTCCTTATCAGGAGTGCAAACATTTTTCCTCCAATGCTCTAAGTCTCCCTGTGTTGTTTGACTTTGCAGGAATTTGATATCAATGTCAGATACATTCGTTATGTGCACCGTCATTGCTACCTTTGATTCATTTTTTGGATGAAATGGTGATTTAATCTGAGCTTGGGCTGCTGCCTTTGCGGCTTCATCAGCCCTTCTGTTGCCTATAGTCTGTTCATCCTCCCCCGAAGCGTGACCCTTGACCTTTACTATGGCCACTTCGAGCGGAAGCTGAACTGCTTCAGTCAACTGTCCTATCAGATTTGCATGTGCTATTGGCTTTCCATCAGCAGTTTTAAAACTTCTCGCTTCCCACATTCTGGCATAATGGTGAAGAACACTCCAAGCATACCGAGAATCGGTGTGAATTGTTACTCTCTTTCCTGTCATCAGCTCACAGGCCCGTATTAATGCTATCAACTCTGCAGCTTGAGCCGAATTGTAATCTAAAGCAAAAGCTTCTTTTACCTCTCCTGTCTCGGAAACCACAGCATAGCCACAGAGGTAGACACCGTCAGATGGCTTTGAACAAGACCCATCAACATAAATGTGTTCTCCCCCCTCTAGGGGCGTGTCCAACAGATCGAACCTAGAAGAGTAAGAAGTGGTCAGTTCAAAGATGCAATCATGTTCAACATTAAAATCTGCCATGTCTACCATACCCAAAATACCCAGCAAAGCAGGATTAACGTTTGCTGTTGTTTGAATGCTAAGATTTTGTTGTTGCCAGCAGAGTAGCCTCGTAACCTGAGCGTCGTTGCGCTGTCATGTGTTGTGTTTGCATGTTGTGTAAAATTACACCTACCTGATTGGATGCATACAATATTAAAGGGTGTGACAGCACAGTTTTCTCAGCCATCTGTACAATCAGAGCAGCTTCAGCCACAGCACGAAGACATGCTGGCATACCTGTGACAATGTTATCTAACTTTTTAGACAGATATGCAACTGGCCTATATGTTGAGCCATGAAGTTGCAATAGGACCCCTAGAGCTGCACCCACTGTCTCCCTAACATGCAAGTGAAAAGGTTTTGTGTAGTCCGGCAGGCCCAATGCTGGTGCTGTCGTGATGGCTGCTTTCAAAGCATTGAAATGTTCATCAGCTTCCGCAGTCCACTCCAATGCTGTGTTTGGCGGAGCTTTGTGATCTATCAGACCTCTATCAGACCCCTCAGGTGCCTATCGTGAATCGCACAGTCCGGTATCCACTGTCTACAATAGTTAATTAGTCCCAGAAAGCTTTGTAGCTCCTGTATTGTTCGTGGGGACTTAACCTTTCTGATCAGCTGGACCCTATCTGTAGATATTGCTCTGAGACCTTGCATCAACACATGTCCCAGATAGGTTACCTTGGATTGAACCCATTGCAGTTTCTCTTTCGAGGCTTTAAAACCTGTTTCGGCAAGTACATTGCAAACAATTATAGATGCTTTTTCACAGTCCTCCTCCGTCTCCCCCGACACGAGTATGTCATCTGCAAACTGAAGCACACACACTGTTGAAGGCAAATCAGTCATTTTGGCCAAAGTTCTGTGCACTGCTGCAGAAAAGACAGCGGGTGAGTCTACATAGCCCTGAGCAAGGCGTTTCCATGAATATTGCTGCCCCTTAAATGTAAATGCTAACAAAGGCTGAGTATCTGGGTGTACAGGTACAGAGAAAAAGGCTGCACACAAATCAATTACTGTAAAATACTTGTGCGAATGTGGCACTGAATTCATAACAGTCAAAACATCAGGCACAATTGGTGCGAGTGGTATAATTAACTGATTAACTGCCCTTAAATCTTGAGTTAATCTCCAAGTTTTCCCATCCGCTTTCAAAACAGGATTGATTGGTGTGTTATATGGTGAGTGTGTTTGTTCGAGGACACCCTGCTTGACAAAGTTTTCAATCAAATGTTGAATGCCTTGTTCCTTATCTTTAGACAAAGGGTATTGTTTAATGTAGACAGGCTTGTTTGTTTTAAGTTTAGCCTGATAAGGTTCCATGTCAATGAAACCAGTTTCATCCCTGAACTGAGACCATAACAAAGGGTTAATCATGGTGTCCGCCCCTATAGATATGCTGCTACCGGAGGGAGTTACCCTTGAGCCGCTTATCTGTCCACTTGTAGGCAGAGGATCGACGGATGCCTGTAAACTAGACAGAAAGGAAAAAAACAACCTTGTTATCAGTAAACTTAATGTCCATGCCTAATTTATGCATCATATCACGACCTAAAAGATTTAGTGGAGCACCTGGAATAATTGTGAATTTGTGGAAGAATGGTTTAATGCCAGAGGCTGCAACCTGTAAAGGGGGTGTTACAGTACAAACAATGTCAGTTCCGGAAATTCCCACAGAGTGAATAATTTGATTAGTAATAGGACCCTCATAACTGTTAGAAGTCATAGACGAAGCATCTGCGCCTGTATCAAGCAGACAGGTTTGAGGCTGGCCGTTTATCATAAGGAAAAAATAAGGCAAATCCTCCCCATTATTCGAAAGGTCAGGGTCATCATACATAAATCAGAACTGACATCACTCTGATCACTCTGTGGGCACCCCTATTCTTGATTTGAGGGCCACTGGGTTGGGTATGGAGCAGCCGTGGTCTCATATGGAGCACCCGTGGTCTCATGTCTGCTGGGTGGTGTGGGTTGTTGTGTGTGTGTCTCACCAGAAATCGGCTTGCGCAAGTGTCTGCACTCTCGTTTGTAATGGCCCCTCCTTCCGCAACAAAAGCAAATGACCTCAGACTTCTTCCTTTGGCTAGGGTTTACAGCTGTTTGTTCAGTCCTCCTCTTTTCGGGATAGCCTGTAAACATAGCATGTTCCTGTTTTACAGAAAACCCCCCAGAGCTATCCAGCTCTCTGATTCGCTTTCCTAGAGCATCTAAAGTCATATCATGCAAGTTTGAAGTTGTTATTCTGATTAACTGCGCTTGTTTCGGATTCATGTTATTTAACAGAGTATTGACAAATAGAGGCTTTATATCATTATTCATAGGCAATTTAGAATCTTCGACCCATGCTTTCTTAAAACGCACAAAAAAATTGAGCAGCTGATTCCTTCGCTGCCTGCTTAGTGCCTGCAGCATATGATAAGTCCTGTTGATTCCCTAAGCGTTCATCAAGAAACTCTCTTAGCTGTTTGAAAAATGTTTCAACATTAGCAGCCGTCTCCCAAAACATCTCGTGTGGGTTTGCAGCTGTACCGCTATTTGTGATTTTATCATTGTCAAGTAATAATGCGGGACATTTTTCAATCAGCATTTCCTCTGTTACATCTTTCTCTAGTTTTCTTAACAACACCGCTCGGAAATCTCTTCCTGTAAAATGCCCATATTTTGTATGTGTTTGCAAAATTGATACATATTTACCCGCATCCTGTGGAAAAGGCAAGCTTTTACAGATCGCCTCCATATCAGACATTCTTAACGGTCTTTCATTTAGCGTGTTTCCAGCTCTTACCCAACCCATTGAATTTTGAAGGTTTGTTGTTACATTAGGTTTATCAATTAACTTTTCCGGTTTTATCTCTTTTGGTTTTATCGGCAGTGATGGTGCAGAGGGAGAAAACTGTGTCTGGCAAGGGTTCCTATATCCCGGTGGCTTTTCAAATGGCCACTGGTTTTGCTTTGCATACGCAATAATTTTAGATTTTTCCGGACCCTGGTCCCAAACCTTTTTCATGTCTTTCCATACTGTATAAGCTTTATTCATGTATGGATAATCCCATGTTGGGTCTCCCAAACCTCCCGTTGACATGCCCCCTGCCAGTAACATACACTCATCAGCAAATGAACCTTCCCTCGGATAGGGAAAATCAATTTTCGGTTTCATTCCCTCCGACCATCCTGCGATATTGCTAACATATGGATCTGTATAAAATCCTCGATTATTTCTGTACATAAATGCGACTGGCGTTTCGCCCGGCAGTGGCCTCGAAACAGAATTTCCCATCTTACACTCTATATATACCCGGCGGTGATAAACAGTACAGTACAGACAAAACAAAGAAAAACCCTCGTGTTCAATCGACCAACAGTTTCAACAGTGCTGCATGTATTATTTTGTGTTCAGAGGTGGATATTACATTCACCGTCCTTTTCTGACACCAATATCTCAATACATGCAGTAACAGTGATATCAATAATATTTTCAATTTTAACTGTAAGAATTTATCTTTTAGAATAACCATTAAACAGATTTTATTTCTTTTTATTTATTTTTTGTGAGTAACAAAGCCTTTACCTCAAAGCTAACACTTCGATCCCAAATTACAGTGTGATCAAGACTGCATTAAGCATTCATATTCGTGCGTTAATAATTATTTTATTAATTACTGTTGCCAGCCTCGCTGTGACAACAATGGGAAGTCGAATCCCACTAACATGAATTGAAACCTATTCATATTCGTTAATAATTATTTTACTAATTACTGTTGCCAGCCTCAGTGTTACAACAATGGGAGAATCAACTCCCACTAACATGAATTTAAACACACAAGAATCCTACAGGGTAAGCGTTAGATTTCTTTAAGTCATAAAAACTGTATAGAAAAACACCCCTTTTAATGTAGGTCTGTGTCCGATCGTCAGTGTGCCAGAGGTATTTTGTTCTCTTTCGTTCAATGAGAGAAGAGTCTCCCCTCAGACGAGCCCCCAACTGAAAGAATGTAAACTTCGTATGTCCCCTTGTCTAACAATATTCTATGGTTGAAGAGTCTAGTCGACGGAACACACAGAGTTTCAGGCCTGGAGACAAAGTTTGACACAGACACAAGTGCTTGTTCAATCAGAGTCCAATGTTTATTGTTTTAGGACTAATACTTATAATTTTCTCTTAGGAGGCGTCATATAAAACCACCTAAACAGTGGAAAATCACCAGACTTTCTGTTTAGTCTTTCCTCCTGAACAATCAGATATGATTACATATTCATTATTACAACAACAGAACAATCGTCCATAGGCATCATTAGGAACCTTGATATGGAGAACAACAGATACTTATATCAACATAAGACAGCATGACATGATAGAACTTTCAACGAGGTTAAACAACAAGAATGAAAGGCACATCTTATATGAATAGAAGCTAATATTAATATGAATTAATAGGAATGAATACATATGATACATGAACTTTGTATTAAACACAGATGCAATATTTGTAGAGGACAGGACGAAATCCAGATTCTCACACCCTCCCTATGCTACCTGTTGAGGCTCACCTTTGCAGAAAAAGGTCTTCGTGTTGAATACTGATCATATATTCAGTCACAAAAAGCCTTCAGTGCCCCTTGTCTCTCCTCGCTATGGCACCTGGACACAAATGACAAGAATCTCCCATATGGTGTGTGCATTGCTTTTACCCAGAGCAACGTAATGCAGGACATTTCACGATCAGAGACAATCAAGTTGTCACTTAAGATTCCACAAGTTTTTTTTTGCTGTGTAACTTGCATTTTCAATAAACCAGTGTGGATATGTGAGGTGGTTCGTTTCCTTGCCCTTTTCTTGTACTTTCTTGAAAAGGGTTATCCTCCATTACTGTTGGGTAATTGTCAAAATAAGGCTAAGCATGAAAAATCTCTCTCCCCAAATCTTCTCTTTATAGTACGTGTGTGTGTGCAATCACATTAACGTTTCAGAAATGGGCAATTTGTTATATTTATTTTCCGCTTTACCTTGGTTGTATTGACCTTTGGCTCATTGTGTACCGTTGGCCTGTTGTCAGTGTGAAAGCAGCAAATGCTACTTTAACTCGAGGTTTGATGAAACCTAGTTGTTATCCTACCATTGTCTTACGTTGTCATTACAAAGATCCTCCACCTTCTATGTGGTTCCTCGTTCCACAAGTACAACACTTTTCCTGCACGTAAACAGATGAAATTCACTTGTGTTTGCCTGAGAGCTTAAACGTTTTAGTACAAAGGTCAAAGCGGTAACAATCCCTGGCATGAGCCCCTCGAAAAGGTGTAGACTTTCAATGAGAGGTCTCACCGAGATTTGAACTCGGATCGCCAGATTCAGAGTCCAGAGTGCTAACCATTACACCATGAAACCCAATGTGAAGCTGTTTTCGACATGCCAGATTCGAAGAAAAGAGCGCACGGTCTTGTGAATGCAAGAGCTCCACTATAACTAGAGCAAAGCATTGGACAGAGGGACGCATGCCGAAACCCGGGATCGAACCAGGGACATTTAGATCTTCAGTCTAACGCTCTCCCAACTGAACTATTTCGGCCACGTTAGCAGATTTCTTGACTTGCGAATCGTAGTCCGCGGACGACCCCTGGCGCTGAAGTCCTGAATTATGGAACAGAATGCCAGAGAAAAGCCTTTGGACAGTACGGGGATCGAACCCGCGACCTTGGCTTTATTAGCACCACGCTCTAGCCAACTGAGCTAACAGGCCATGGGTCTCCTGCTTTCATGATCTGGATTGCCATAGTGCCACCTTGAGTGTCCTCACAATACGATGAACGCTTAAAGCAGGGCTCGTCCGGGATTTGAACCCGGGACCTCTCGCACCCAAAGCGAGAATCATGCCCCTAGACCAACGAGCCGAGCGGTGTGCAGCGATTGTGATTTCAAGGCGCTTTGGAAAAGCATTTTCCCCGCGTGCCCCGTTTCATTGAGCCAAAGCAATGCGCGTCTTTTTCCGATAATGTGCGGGAATTTGCTCAAATGATAGAGCGCTCGCTTGGCATTCGAGAGGTAGAGGGAATGACGGCCTTATTCTCCATATTAGAGGCTTTTGGAGCTTCCTTCGTGCGACTTAGCCCTCCCTATGCTACCTGTCGAGGCTCACCTTTGCAGAAAAAGGTCTTCGTGTTGAATACTGTTCATATATTCAGTCACAAATAGCCTTCAGTGCCCCTTGTCTCTCCTCGCTATGGCACCTGGACACAAATGACAAGAATCTCCCATATGGTGTGCGCATTGCTTTTACCCAGAGCAACGTAATGCAGGACATTTCACGATCAGAGAAAATCAAGTTGTCACTTAAGATTCCACAAGTTTTTTTTTGCTGTGTAACTTGCATTTTCAATAAACCAGTGTGGATATGTGAGGTGGTTCGTTTCCTTGCCCTTTTCTTGTAGTTTCTTGAAAAGGGTTATCCTCCATTACTGTTGGGTAATTGTCAAAATAAGGCTAAGCATGAAAAATCTCTCTCCCCAAATCTTCTCTTTATAGTACGTGTGTGTGTGCAATCACATTAACGTTTCAGAAATGGGCAATTTGTTATATTTATTTTCCGCTTTGCCTTGGTTGTATTGACCTTTGGCTCATTGTGTACCGTTGGCCTGTTGTCAGTGTGAAAGCAGCAAATGCTACTTTAACTCGAGGTTTAATGAAACCTAGTTGTTATCCTACCATTGTCTTACGTTGTCATTACAAAGATCCTCCACCTTCTATGTGGTTCCTCGTTCCACAAGTACAACACTTTTCCTGCACGTAAACAGATGAAATTCACTTGTGTTTGCCTGACAGCTTAAACGTTTTAGTACAAAGGTCAAAGATCGGGGCGGTAACAATCCCTGGCATGAGCCCCTCGGCCGGTCGTGGATAGGTGGTATCCACTGACAGCCAATCAGATTGAAGCTCTTCTCCTGTTGTCCCAGGTCCTTGAGTGATGTCACAGCCAATCAGATTTTTTCACATCTTTTTTTTATGTTCGTTTGCACGGAGGTTCGAATCCCACTCGAAGCAACTCTGAAACATTGTTTTATGTGTGAAATGTAAATGTTGATGTTCATAACAAAATATTCTTAATGTCAGTGTTGAAATAATTTTTTTATTGTTCTCTTCACTATATGTTATTACCCTGTAGGATTTTTGATCAAATGTACATAAAATAATATTTTTAACAGCACCGAATGTATTCACATTTATGAAGAGTATTTTTTTATTTAAACTCCAATTACAATACATATGTCTCTTACCTTTGTAGTGCTATAACATTTGTAAATAAAATATATTTTACATCAGTTGAAAATATTTGCCATTTATTTGTATGTATATAAATATAAAAAATGAGTAGAAGATAAGTGCTTTTTTAGATAGTTTTTATTGTTTTCTCAACATTTTAAAAGGCAAAACAAACAAGCAAAAGATATTTACACGTGGAAAATTCTCATTTACTTTTTTCCAGAAACCCATCTCTGTCTTTCCATATTGTAAAAAGTAGACTTTTGAAAGTCTTTCCAGGTCATCTCTTTCTCCATACCCTGCTCTCTGTATATGGAATATACTTTAGCAGGACAATAAACATATTTCCCAGCAATTCCAGGAAAGCCCGTATGTATGTGTGGACTGTTTGGACCTTGTTTGAGTTCCATTTTACAAAACCGACACAGGCGACCTACATGCGGAGATTCAGGAATTTTTCGTTTTTGCTGTCCCTTCTCTTCCACCCTTTTTTTTGTGTCATCCAGTTCCCTCTGGAGGAACTCTGTTTCCATAAAATCTTTAAAAGGCATTATGGGATTTGTCAGCCCTTCACCACTATAAGCCTTAAAAACCTTGGTGGAACAGTAGAAGTACCCAACAGGTCCTTGCTGGTAAAAAAAATGGATGGAGGAACCATCACTTTCATAGCGAGACTTGGGCTGTCTGCAGGCAGCACAAGTCTTCATCTGTTTCTTTTTTTGTTCTGGTTGTTGTTGTTGTTGTTGCTGTTGATGCTTCTCCATAATACCCTCAACGATCCTCTCAATGGTTGCGTGTGAAAGTGGTGTGGTCAGAGCAAGTGCTGGTGGGTTTACAACTGCAGGATTAATTTTAACCACTGGCACACTAGTAGTCTCGCTCCCCTCTGTCAGAGAGTGCCACAGTCGCTGTGTCTGAAGTAGTTTTTCAGGAGAAGTATTTAACGAAGAACTGGTGTTTAGCAATTTGGCCAAGTGCTTGACATACTGAGCTATGTGCAGTTTTGTAGTAGGATGGAGCATGCTGTTGGGATCAGTACTGGAGTTATGGACCATTGCTGCATACTCCTGATCCACAAGTTTGAGCATATCCTTCTTCCCATGATGTTCAGTAAGCAGGTTGTCAATTGCCTCCTTCATTGCCGTTGTCCACCATTTGTGGTCTAGCACAAACACCCTTCAACCAGTCTTCACAAGTCCAGTACGAGCGCTTGCAGGTGAGGACACCATAGGCAGAGGCAGTACATGTGTTGTTCCTATAGCACAGAAAATCAGGCAATCAATATTTTGGCTCTTATACCATTTGTTAAATTAATTTGTTAATTTTTTGAATATTCACCTGGCTCTGACTGAGGCTCTGTGCAGGCACGGTGGAACAATGACACAGGCAGCGTATCAGCAGATTCTACAACAGCAGCAGCAGAAATACTTTTTTCATCAAGATGTATTTTTAGCAAGTATTTAGTTTTATGTGTAAAGAAAAAGGGCATTTTAAGCATGACACTGTACATATGTAAAATGTTTACCTGGCTTAGGCTGAAGATCCACATCAGCACCATGGCATGAGGACAGCAAGGGGGCAGGCAAAGTGATAATGGATCCTAGACGAACAAAACAGCATTAATAGAGTCACTTTAAAGACATAAAGTGTATGATAACGTCCTATATATTCTTTTAAAAAAGCGTTTCCTGACTCTGGATGTGGATCAAGGTCAGATGAAAGGTATCCAGCCCTGGCAGTGGACGGTCTGCTTTGCTCGGGAAGATCTAATGGCAGATCAGTTTTGCTCTTGTGCTTTTCCCAATCTAGCACAACAGGGCGACATCCAGGCTCCACATAGTCTAGCCCAAACCTCTCCCCAGAATCCTTGCTGGACACTAGAAGGGCAGGATACTTGGGCATTCTGAACACCCTTTCAGACGCAGTATTGAGATCTGCGATCAGGGATGGATCAAATACACCAGGAAGCCGAACACCTGGTGATTTCAGGTCCACCAGGCGCTGAAAGTTCCAACGTGCCACTCCCATCATCCCCTGGGCTTGAAACAACTCAGAGGAAACACGTGTGCCGGTGACCCACTGAGCCTGGTGGAAGTGGTAGCCCTCCTGCTGTGATGTGCCTCTTATTGGCACCCAGACATCAACTTTAGCTCCCTCACCCTGGACGTGATTAAGCTGCAGTGTCCCACCATGCCTATACAGGATCTCACCTGCTACTTCAGGATCACTCAGACATCCCCTCAAAATATGGACACGCTGAATGCGCCATGTCTTCAACATAGAGGGTTTGTAGAGGTGAACACCATTTGGATCAGCTGCCAAATGGAAGTGCTGCATGACCCCCTCAATCCTTTTGAGAAGTTCTTGAGAACCAGGAATCTTTGTTCTGCAGTGCTCCCGAATGTGCTGCTTGGTGGGGTTGGCTGGCTGAATACCACAAAACGCATAGGCATTCTTGAGCTTCATCAGGTCTTCTTGATCCACCACACAGAAAGCAGCAGACAGGAACTGGGTGAAGGAGCTGTATAAAGCATGATGCTCGGAAACACACTCCCGGTGAAAGCGCCTCATGCAATGAAACAGGTCGAGCTTGACATTGATGTGCTGATTGAAGCGAGATCTTGATGCGCATGCATTTTGCAGTTCACCAGAAGTGGCCTCGGCAATATCAGCATCAGCAGTTCTCCAGGCATTCCAGTTGAGATGTTCTCCAGCCTGCAGATCTGGCACCCTGAACGCTGCACAGCAATCCCTGAAACAGAAATATATATATTTTTAATTATAGTATAATTAAATTTAATTGTAGTATAATTACATATTAAAACTACAGTATTAATAGGTCTAAACAACAGTTTATGAGTAAAAAGAACGTGCACAGATGGTGAATTGTGAGGAAATGCAGGCAAACGATTGCATGATTCAAATGACTCACCTGTCCACCCAATGGTACCTTGCCTTTTCCACTCCTGCAATGTTGTACCGGTTTGCTAGGCCCTGATACATGGGTTCCATTGACCTTTCCGTCTCAGACTGCACCATCACCCACGAAAGGATCATCCAGTTTTCGTTCATGGTGGCGTAAGATGACATTGTGCCAGAGGTAAATGTAACTTTCCTTGCCACTTTCCGGGTGTGGTCAGAACGTAAAGCCTGCCCAAAGGTGCCCTGCAGTAGCTTTCTAATAGCTACCTGTTGTCGCTGGTACTCATAAAGGAGGCAGTCAGTGAGGTAGTCTGCAGACACAGAGATTCCATTCCATCCATCAGGATCATCATACTCGCCAAAGGGAGGAGGCTTGGTCTCATTTCTTAGGAATCCTGTGATGGTTTTCTGTCCATAATTTCCAGCCTCAGAATCCAGGACATTCTGGCAACTGAGGAGGTAGGCAAAGTCGGCACGTTCAAATTTCAGGTGCATCATTTCAATCACCTGCCTGGCCATGTCTGAGGGTGATTTTCCGGTACGCCGCAGCTCATCCATCACAGATCTACAGATGGCCTTCTTGTAAGTAAGAATTGCTGGCAGTACATTTGTAAACCTTTTGGGGAGCTTTTCCAGCCACTGTGGGTTGTCTGCATACCACCTTTTCTTGCAGACTTTGCAGCACAGCCGAGATGAGAAGAGGTAGTACTGACCTGTGATGCCCACGATCACACGAGGTCTACCGACTCCTGCACACGTGACCTGTGCTTTGCTACACCCCGCAATGCATGGCAGAGCATAGTTACTCTTAAGTCTAGCCATCAAGGTGTCATTTTCAGGTTTCCAAATAAAAAAAGGATGAAGCTGAAAATATTTGGCTGACGGCAGATCAGAGACTGTGTCTATCAGCTCAGGTTGAGGAGGTAAACGCCACAGTGACACGGTCTTCATGGGGTTGCTCACAGGAGGAGAGCCTGGCCACAGACCCATGGATTCCAACTCAGTCTTCATCCAGATCCTCTGTTGATGAGAACACTTCCACTGACGCGTGTCATTATCATTTCCAGGAAGCTGTGGAGCAGGAACTCTAGGAAGGGTTGGTGTGCCTGGGTGTTTGAAAATAAGAAAAAATAATAAAGTATTGTTACAGATATTAAATATGTTAATCACTTTTATATCCACAGAATACTCTCTTACTTTGCGCTGTCGGTCGAACAGGTGGTGGAACACACACTGAAGGAGGAGGAGCAGAGGAACATGGTTCTGAAAGCACAAATAAAATAATTAAAGCTGTTGTAAACAAAGTTAAACAAAAAAAAAAACGTTCTAGACATGTGACGAGGTCTCTATAAATTCACAATTCCAAACATAGAAATGATTCAACCCATATATATCTAATGCAACCCATTCTTACCATCTTTGTTAGATTCCTCAAAAGAAAGGGTCCTGCACGCTCGAGAGATACTGCCCTCTGATGAAGAGAGACACATTGTAAAAGAGGTGATAGTTTTAAAAACATGCATTTATAATGTATGATTCAATGTATCCATAAACTTGACATTAGAACACACCTGTCGCTGAAACACCTTTTTTTGATTGTGTGGAAGCTGATGGTTCCTGCACAAGAAACATCAGCTCTTTAGGAAGGGGCACTGGTGTTTTCAGAGCTGGCACAGCTGGTGCTTTAAAAAGGAAGTCAGAAAAAAATTCAATTCAAAGTTATAAAGAAGACAATTATATGATCAGAGAGGCGGAAATAAAATGTGTTTACCATCCAAAGGAGACAGACGCAGTTCCTTTCTAGTGACCATCAGTGGTTTCAAAAGGACAGTAGATGGTTCTGCAAGACATAACATCTTGTTAATAATATCAATAGTCTTAAGAGATCTGCTTACTTTAATAGAATGAATGAAATGATGCATTAAGCCTTCTCAAATAATGTCACAAACATTTTAAACTAAACAGGGAATGTAAACAATGTAATTACAAGAACATGCACGTCTTCATGTATTAATAAACTGAAATATTTATAAGTTTACAGTCAAAGTGAGCACTTACCCAGAATGGGGGTTTATCAGTTCATCGTGGTGGGGGAATCAATTCATAGCCCCTTGAACAGTTAGTATAATGCCAACAGCACACAGATTTGTTAGTGACACACGGCCAACACACTGACACATTTAGACAAAAAAAATTCATATTCAGTTTTGGAGAACATTTAATTTCATAATTCATCAACACAAAAGTGCTGACACTAAAGTGAATAAAAACCTGTCGTTGTTTCTGTGGAGTGTTTCACTTCAGCAGCTGAGCACGCAGATGATGCTGGCGCTAACAAATGTAAAAATTAGGGAACATTTATTAAATATATCAACTTATTTAATACAAGATGTCATTTAAGAAAAAAAACACTCACACTGCACCAGTAGCTTAGAGGGGGTGATGTTCAGCATTGCAGTCTCCAGCTCAGCGTCTTCATCCATCTCTGTATGGTTGACAAACAAGAGTTAAAGGTTGCTTTTACGCTGCACTTGGAATTTTTCAAATGTAACTTCATACTTTACCTTATTCTTTGTAAAGCACAAAGTATGTTTATACTTATTGACATAAATGTAAAGATTCTCTTCTGAAGGCCAAATGAGGGGAAATAACAACTGACCTGTGGGCTCAGATGTGGCAGGAACATGCGGACGGGCAGACTGCTGCTGCTTCAGCAGGTATTGTTGCAGTTTATGCATCCGTGTCCCTCGGACACACTTAGCCCCCATTACAAAGGACGCGTAACCATCAGCTCTGCCGTCCCAAATCTCCTTCCATGTACTCTTGGCACGAGCTCCGAAACCAACCAGCTGATCGTCGCCTGGTGATGCCGCTGTTGCAGCTGGAGTTTTGGACGTGTAATGTAAAAGAGACAGAATCTCCTCAAAGCTGTGGGCGTACTGCATAAAAGAGACCAGGCTGCTCTTGCTGTGCCCCTCGGTCATTGTGACTCCTGCAGCCTCTTCTTGCTGAAGGTTCTTCATCAGATAGATGGTGTACCCCACATCATTTTCAAGGAGCCACCGGAAGGACTTCCCTTGTATTTCCCAAACTGCAGGATGTACTCACCAAAAACTTCTTTTTGGTCTGAGGCATCACCTCCTCTTTGACGGACCACATTCAGAGCATTTTGTCTCACAAGCTCCAGCTTAATTGGTGCCGACTTGTCCTGCAAAGATAGGTTGTTTTTTATTGTTCTCGCCTGGTCAGTTGGATCCTGCAGAAGATATCCCAGCGGTCCCTTACGAAACGCAACCTTTACCCTTCCAGGAAAAAAAATGACCCTTTTCTGCATGATGACCTTTTTTTTAAAGTGTTAAAATTTACATTGGAATGAAAAAGATGAAAACCAGATGGTTTTTCACAATGCAGTACAAACAGTGTTGTGATGCTGCTATGAAGTCGTTCACCGAGATTATGTTTTAGAACCAAAGGAAGCTTTTTGTACCCACACGACTTCCCACTTTAGCTCTTTTGGATGTTTAAGGTTTTCTCCATGTAGAGGTGTGGTTAAAAACGTCAAGATAGTGTAAAGACATCTCGTAAAAATTGTCCCAGATGTACCTTCTGTACTTTTCAGTTGTCGGCACCCAGAACGCAGCACTTTGTGTCCAGCACTTGTTGCCTGAGACCTCAGGACGCACCATATAATACAAGGTTAAAGACTGTTTGCTCACTCGAGTTTGGATTGTGCAAAGGAGTTAAAATGTAGAAGGTGCCAAGAAAGGCTGATATACGAGATAAGTGGCTATTTGTTTTTACCTCCTACACAGCTGACTCGTCAGAGCCTCACCGTGAAACAGCAGCTTTTTCATTTGAAAATAACCAACTGAGAAAATGGTAATTCCCATACCGGGAGTTGAACCCAGGCCGCCTGGGTGAAAACCAGGAATCCTAACCGCTAGACCATATGGGACGCCTTAGCTGTCTCCTTCCGACCTGGAGCCGACGTGCACTTCAACTGTTTCCCAGCACAGAGGAAGCGAAATAACAATCACACATTTGAAGTGCATCGCAGAAGATTTTCTACCTATCTGAGCAGGTGGTGACAATAAACTTGCAACAAACGTGAACTTGTCCAACTTGTCCAACTTGTCCAAGCAAAATCCTTGACAACTGTCTCTGTGGCGAAATCGGTTAGCCCATTCGGCTGTTAACCGAAAGGATGGTGGTTCAAGCCCACCCAGGGATGAAAGCTTTGTGGCGAGCAGCTGTAGTTTTCTGACCCCAAAATGCTGAGGCCCGCCAGTGGAGCTTACTCAACAGAGTCTTACTCTAAAACAATACGGCTTTGCAAACACACTGAAAGAAAAGATGCCTTTGGCTTCTAAAGCCGGGAGTTAAACCCGGACCGCTTGGGTGAAAACAGGAGTCCTGACTGCTGGACCATGCCTGACACCTCAGCAAGCGCAATACGGACTGCAACTGTTTCCAAGAGATTAAGAATCGGAGTAGCGACCCTACATTTTCAATGCAAGTCGGAAAGACTTTTCATTTCTCTGCACGTGTAGTAGCAGTGATTGGATGAGCTGGGTTTAAACATTCTAAAGAACAGCTGAAGAAGTGCTTGGCGCGGCTCTTTTTGAACAAATTGCAGTGCGTTGTTCGCCCGATTGAAGGCGTTCGCCACCAACACATTTCCAAAGCGAGCGGGAAGCAGTTTATTCAACCCCCCCAAAAAGTTGCCTCGGTCCAGATTTGCTGAGACCACAACACAGAGTACTAACCAACCACACGATCAAAGCGAGCTAACAGACGGCTGCACAGGGCTCGGCCGAGATGAAGTTTGCTCTTTCGCCTCTAGAGATACAAATCAACATCTGAGCTTAATAGACCGCAAACGTAGTCGGCAGGATTCGAACCTGCGCAGGGAGACCCCAATGGATTTCAAGTCCATCGCCTTAACCACTCGGCCAAATATGGGGCAAAATGGACTGTTATGGTGGGGGAAAAGAAAAAAAAAGAAAGAAGAAGGGGGAAAAGAAAGATTGAGCAAAAAATGAAGTAAAATTATAGTATATTTAATATTATAATTACAAAAGGTAAAAAAAACGTATTCAATTTTATCAACAAAATACCTAAGTGCCCATTTAGATCCAAGTAATTGTAATGTTTTTTTTTTTTTAAATCGATCTATTTCACTATAACTTCAATAACTGCATTAACTCATATACTGCACCATACCTTTAATAACCGCATTAACTTTCTATTGCACTGCAACTTTAATAGCTAATGTCTATAATCAATGCACACCTAAGTCACTTGCACTACTGTATAGTCTAAATTGTTATCTGTTCATAACCACCTGTACACTAATGTTCACAGTATATAGCCTTCTGTATATATTGTCCATAGTACATACCGACTGTCATATTGTCATAGAACATTCCTTCTGTAAAGTATTTTCATAATAGTTTCATAATAGTATTTTTATGCCCATTGTATAGTATTTTCCTAATATTGTATTCTGTATTTATTCACACTGTATATCATGCACTTGCTAATTGCACTTCTGGTTAGACCTAAACTACATTTCGTTACACTGTACTTATATATGTGTACTGACAATAAAGTTGAATCTAATCTAATCTAATCTAATATACACTTCCAAAATCCTTATATATATGATATACATTAGATGTAATAGTAAACATTTATTAAATACAATATTAAATATTAACAATAATTATACAATAACTAGAATACAATAAGAAATAGAGAGAGCTATCCTTCAAATTCTGTTAACCTAATACACTACTAAAAATTTACTGTAACTAGATTTAAGACAAGTTTCTTAAAAAAATAAAATAATGTGGTGTTGGTATGGTAATGTTTGTTTGTTGCCTACAAAGAGTCTTTCCACTCTGTAATGCTCTGGCCCGACGCTGGACAGTACCATTTTCCTCTAAGCTGAGTATGACCAGTAATTTTGCTTCTTGACTTGCCACAGATTTGGATTGATAGTGGTAGTCGTCTTTTGTTTGCCTTTTCTTTGGTGGCTCCCCTCTTGCCACACGCTGTTCATCCTCAAGTGCTGCCTTGTGGAGCTCCATGCACGTTGTCGGTTTTCAGGTGGTGGCAGAGCTAATGGCTGTTGACCAGGGGGAAGGGAAGACCAACCATGAGGGGGGGGTGGAGCCGATGATGGATACCCGGGTGGAAGGGAAGACCACCCATGAGGTGGGGGGTGGGATCTGATGATGGATACCCGGGTACAACGGAAGACCAACCATGAGGTGAGGGTGGAGCTGATGATGGATACCGGGTACAACGGAAGACCACCATGAGGTGGGGGTGGAGCTGTAACGGATACCCGGGTGTGCAACGGAAGACCAACCATGAGGTGGGGGTGGAGCTGATGATGGATGCCCGGGTGCAACGGAAGACCAACCATGAGGTGGGGGTGGAGCTGATGATTGGATGCCCAGGTGCAACGGAAGACCAACCATGAGGTGGGGGTGGAGCTGATAATGGATGCCCGGGTGCAACGGAAGACCAACCATGAGGTGGGGGTGGAGCTGATGACGGATACCCGGGTGAAAAAGACCAATCAGAACACTCAGACCAGGTATTCCACCCAGGAAAGTCCTGTGCCTCAGGACAGAAGAAATTATTCTGTGCAGCAGGAGAATAGTCTGTGTCATATGGAGATGTGTCTCCTAGCCCAGTGCCTGTGAGTGCATTTGAAGACACTGCAGTTCCACTTCGTGCATATTTACGTTGACGAATGACTGCCTCACCCTCCCGATTCTCAGGCTCCTTGAACTCAATGGGAACATGTCCATGTTCAACAGGTCCAGATGGGAGCTCCCTTGGCTTTGGCAGTGGCTCCTTCGCTATACCAATTTGCTGGGGAAGCTCCACTCCTTGCAGTAAGGTGTCCCGATCAGTTCGTTTCTGTCGGTCAAGAAGCCTTTTTAAAAAAAAAAAAACATCTTCAGTTCAAGAGTTATATAAACACTGTGAATTAAACCATTCTAAACAAATGCAAACTAATAGTTAATTTAGAAGTTGTTATAAGGAATATGCTACTAAAGTGAAATTAGGAAGGCAATAACCAACTCACCAAGATGACACTGTAGTGTTGTTGATTGTAACTAGCACCAGGTTGGTCTTGTCGAGCAGCTCTCGGCAGTCTTCAAGCAGCTGCTTGATGTGACAATACATCATCACAATTGCCTGTGTAATTGGAAAGGTTTTGCCCTTATTGTCTTTAGGTCTGTTTCTGGCTTCCCTGAATTCCTTCAAAAGCTTGAGTGCGATGCATTCTGAAATCCTGTTGATATCAGGTCTCTGAGCTGCCTGGCCATGGGTCATGAATAGTCTGTGGATAAAACAATGCATTTAATGCATTTTGTATGTTATTCTATGGTTCATTGGAGCTTTATAAACATACAGACTAATTAGGAATTTTTATTTCATGCAAATGAAAAGTGAGGGATAATTTATGATGGCACACACTGTAAAAATGTCCTTTAACCACAGGTGCACCACAATTTAACTCACCTCTCAGCTGCTTGCTGACCAGGGGCTGAGCCACTACGCTTTCGAGAAGCTCTCCAAGGACCTGGCAAGATCCTTTTCTTGCACTTAAGGGAATACTTGGAAGGGGACTGATCAATAGCATGCAGACACGAATACAACCGCAAGATCTCTGCTATCTCGTTGGTTGACAAAGCAGTGATAGTCCGGTTGAGGCTAATAAGGTACCCTGCCAGGTTATCCACCGCCAAAAAAAAACGAAATCCTGGATTACAGTTCTTTGATAAACTGTTCTTCACAAATTACAAGCATAAGCATCACGTATTAGAGTCTTTACCAGAGAAGATGTGCTGGGCCCAGCGCCAGGACATGTCTTCAATGTCAGGACTGTGAGAGCCACCACTTGGAACAGGGGTTTCATAGATAATTTTTGAACATTTGTAAGTATACCAATTAAACATTGTAGAGCATTACTTAAATTGAATATATAAATTATAAAACAACTCATGTATTGCTCATATAAGCTAAACATTCCTATGCAATTTCAATTTAATTCAAGAAAATGTATATTACCAGAGAAGAGGTCAATAAATCATCATGACTGCTGGAACTGCCAATAGTGCGTGTGTTTAAACTGATGTCTGCTGCATCACATATTGTGACATCCAGACACTCATCCTCCTGAACTTCAACTGCATCTCTGGCAGAGTGATTTCACCAGGCTCCAGTGGAGAAAGTAGGTCTCCTCTGCCAGATTGTGCCAACAAGTACTCCACTGCTATACGCTCATCTGCCAAAAAGAGGCATCATATTGTAAAAAGAGGAATATATCAGGCTAAATCATAACAGTAAATGTGATGAATGTGGTGTTGGAAATGAATAAAAAAAAATGTGATTTAAAAAAAATACATAAATAAATAAAGTCACACATAGACAACTCAACCAAATACGCTGAAAACACACAGACACATCTTATAACAGTATAGATAGATAATAGATATGACCACCGTTACAGCAATGATCATTCCATTAAAAATTGAATGAATTAAAAATGGAATGAATGGTTAGCGTTTAGGCAGCATTCAAACTCACAGCAAAGCCTGGTATTACTATAGTAAGAGAATGTACAGTATTGAATCTTACTTGTGGGTTTCCCATGGGTTATGAATTCTTGCAGGAGTGCACATCCGAGGAGTCTTTTGCTGAGGACATTAATGTGGGACATTAAACGTACAACATAGATTTTAGTTTGTGATGTACCACTCATGTCCACAGCTTGAAGAGCCCGGTTGATGTTCCATCTCGATGCACCCTCAAGCATGTACATCTGAGTATGTACAGCATTACATCTCCACCCTGTAAGGAAAAATGTGTGACATTGTCAAAATACCATTATAAACCCCTCTACGAACTTCCAAAGCTGACTACCAATTAAAGCTAATTCACTTGTTAACTCAACCTGTGGAAATTGAATTCCTTTATTTTACTTTACTTTTTATTAAGTCGTATTTAAACAGTTTTTTGTTGTATTCTTCCAAAGTTTAGAAATTCCTTTATTGTGACAACACTACTTAATTACAGACATGATATTCTTGGTATTGTTACCATACCTGGAATGAAAGTGCACTGATGGCGATGAAAGCTTTCAAGAGAAGAGGACCCTCTGCCACACCGCAGTACATCCAGAACCTTGTCACCCTTCTGTAACCCAGAGCCCAGCTTTGTGTAAAGCTGAACACCAGGCGGGTCTTGGATACAGGGTAAATGTTTCTGTTGTACCTCCCAAACGTGCATCATGCTCTCTGGATTAATGAGGCGCAAACCAGTCGTGTCGGTCAGTTCTGTTGGAATATGCCCCTGAAGTTTTTTTAAAAAGTATGTTCTTTTTCGCTTCTTTAAGGTGAGAGAAGTCATCCTTGTCCCATTCAAAGATACAACTGGACAACTTGGAGCAGAAAGTGCCATACAGTGGATGGTGCTCTGTTGTAAGACCAGCAGTGAACCGTCGCATGAAGTGGAAAACATCAAGGCGAACTTTGAACTTCCAAGGTCGAAACCAGGTAAGAACTGGAGTAACACCTACACCAATGAGAAACAATGAGCGAGTTTACACATCTTCTTAGATTTAAATTTGTATCATTTAAAAATATGCTAATGCTATTTATAAATATTCTCTTAAGCCTCTAAATCCGTCAGATTTCACTTCTTTTAAAGAAACATTTTTATCAGGCTCCTAGGTTCAGTTCCATAGCAGATAGCAGATAATTCAGAATGGGCTGAGCGTTATTTAGAAGTCTTTGAAGCAAGATTATTTGAGTAACATATACTTTACTTTGAGAGCATTCACTCATCATTCACTCATCAACATTATAATCTCATTTTTGACAGAGGTGGCTTTTAGAGGGTTCTGCATCTGAACGAACATGAACAAAATATGAACACCTAAAAAAGCCATCTAAACACCATTTTCCTAAATTAGTGGGAAACATGCAGATCTATGATTTATTGTCATTGAGACACATGCCAAAAAATTATTGCTTATATGGATTAGAAATGTATAAATGCACACACATTCCTGTTAAGTAATGGCTTAAGTTGACAAACCTGTCCCGCTGCAGCAGTCCCTGTCACATAAATCGCAGCTGGATCTGGCTCCCTAGCATCCCTGTATCACTTTACAATGCCCTGACACAAGTCATCTAAGCCGGCTCCCTCACCCGTGGTTAGGACACAGTTCAGAACTTGGCCAAATTCATTACCAATGTTGGTCATCCAGGTAGCAGTGTCAGCAATGCCACCAGCAAGCTTTTTAGTAATCTGTATAAATGCATTAAGATAATACAATTTGGTATATTCAATATAATTTAACATGCATTTGGCTCTTTATGTGTATTTATGTTTACCTTTTTGGTAGAATCAAGCTTCAGGATGCTACCATATGTTGATGTTACAACACCCTTAAGCTCATCAAGGTGATTCAGGATTTCATCGGCATGGGCAGTCTCAAACCACTGTGCCAGCGGTAGGGGGCGAAAAGGCGGGGGGCTGCTCATAAACCACTTCCGATTGGGTCAGGCACATCTCTTTTTGTGGAGCTCACAGTCTGTCAGGTAGTCTATACTCCGTCTTGCCCACTCCTCACTATGAATTTCTTCTAGCACTTGTTTCAAGAAACTGGAGCTGTACACTGAGCTATCCACTTTTGGTCTGCTGGTTTGAGCAAATCGACAGAAATGTTTGGGGAGAAAACTCAGCCAATTTACTTCTGGAGGCCTTAGTGTAATGTCCTGTGATGGTGTTTGTACTGCAGTTTGTGGAGCTCTTTGCTGGTCTTCGATGTATGCAGATGACTGTGCAATGGATGATGTTGGATCCACAGATGTTCTGTCCCCATCTGAAAGACTAATCAAACGATGATGCTTGTCAATGTGGTTAAACAGTCCAACTGCACCCCAGACTTTTTCACCACACTGATCACAACATTCTTGGACATGGTTGTCTGAAAGATGTTCACTGAAACCATCCACATTAACATCTTCGCTACAAAGAGCACACTTAATTGAACTTCTGCTCTGCAGGGCTGGTCTGGAGCCTGCACTGGGCTGCGGGGCTGGTCTTGAGCCTGCACTGGGCTGCGGGGCGATGCTGAAGCCTGCACTGGTCTGCGGGGCTGGTCTGGAGCCTGCACTGGGCTGCGGGGCTGGTCTGGAGCCTGCACTGGACTGCGGGGCGGTGCTGAAGCCTGCACTGGGCTGCGGGGCTGGTCTGGAGCCTGCACTGGACTGCGGGCGGGCTGAAGCCTGCACTGGGCTGCGGGGCTGGTCTAGAGCCTGCACTGGGCTGCGGGGCGGTGCTGAAGCCTGCACTGGGCTGCGGGGCTGGTCTGGAGCCTGCACTGGGCTGTGGGGCTTGACTGAAACCTGCACTGAAGCTTGCACTGGGCTGGGGGGATTGACTGGAGGCTTCACTGCTCTGTGGGGCTGCCTGCGTCTCTAAAACTGTCTGCTCAGCTGACTGTTAAAAAAAGTGTAAACATCTACATCCTTGCTATCACTTTGTAAATCAATTTACATTCTTGCTGGATAAAATAATTCATCTCTTAAATATCAAATAAATAAATAAAAACGGATAAAACAAATGCAGAATTGATGAACATAAGAAAAGGGATAGTATAACAATATTGTGTCATAATATACTTAATTTAGAGTTGTTCATAATCTGTATTAGTCTGTGTGTCCAAATATCTTTCTCTGTTTTCAACCAATCAAATAAGTTTATACAGGTTTGGAATAACTACAGAGTTAGTAAATCATGAGAGAATTAAAATTTTGGGGTAAATTATCCCAAGGCTTCACAGCTCAAAAAATGAACATTTCACCCTTGTGTTGGCGAGTTTTTCACATTTGTCATCACATACCTTATCATCACATTCCTTTTAATCACATACCTTATCATTATATACCTTATGAAAACCACATTTCCAGGGGATTCTTTTGCCAAAGATATCATATGCACGGGTTTGTTTGTGTAATGGGCAGTTATTAATTCTTTTAATATACCTTTAATATACATGTTAGTGTTAACAAGTGCAATTGGATTTAACCAAAAATTGTCTAAACGCATTGGCATTCTGAATTTGGACATTCATCATCATCACCATCACATTATTACAGTTGTTGTAACTTAATGTACATATACCTAAGGCATTTTGCTATTGCAAAATGAATGGCCATGGCGATTTCTAATTTCTAAGTGTTAAACCACAAATTACAATTTAACCGGTTTAGATGAAACCGTAGTGTCAAACTAAGCAACGTTACAATCAGATTCTCTTTCAAGTGATAATGGACTCACCTGCACGCTATCCGAAGACTTTAAAATGATTAAAATGTTTATGTGATTTAAAATAATCCCAACTGTCTCGCGTAGCGCTGGGATGGACGACACAAATGATAATGTTTCGGCCAATGTTCGTTTTGCCCCATTTCTACCAATCAGAAGAGAGCGTTCGGATTGTTACAACTTGTGTTAGGAATTATTTCGCAAGTGTTAGGATTTAAGTAGAATGTGTTAGGACTTGTTAGGACTTATTTAGAATGTGTTAGGACTTGTTAGGACTTATTTAGAATGTGTTAGGAATTGTAACGAATCGTTAGGAATGGCTTTGCTGTCCGATCGCTTGAGGGTACGGCCACGACTACAACAGGTTCCAGGCCTTCTGGGTTTCGGTCGTGCTGCTGCAGAGGACGATGTCAAAAAGGGAAAGGCAGGACTTCAATAAGGACTGCCGTAACCCGGATTCGAACCGGGTTGCAGCGACCACAACGCAGAGTACTAACCACTATACTGTCACGGCTAGCCAACATGCCTCCGGCAAAGTGACTGAGTGACTACATCTGCAGGGAGAAGATTGGCAGCTTTTGGTGAGGTCTCACGGAATTCCTTGAGCATGTGCTCAAAGCCAATGTGTAGACTCCAACGCACGAGCATACTGTTTATTTAATTTTTATCAACAGAGGGAGGGCCCAGAAGAGCTCACAAGGTAAAGGTGACTAACAATGTGGAAACACATCGCCCGAACAGGAACTTGAACCCTGGACCCTCAGATTAAAAGTCTTATGCTCTACCGACTGAGCTATACGGGCTCTTGAGTTGCGGCGACGTGTTGAGTACAACAGGTGAGTGCAAGTTCATCCCTCATAAATACACCCTAACCAGCTAATGTGGCTCTGGAGGTAAGACGAAAACTAGACTCACAACGATCCAAGCGGAGCAAAGACCCACTGGCAGCGGTGGGATTTGAAACCACGCCTCCAAAGAGACTGGAGGCTTAATCCAGCGCCTTAGACCGCTCGGCCACGCTACCTCAAAAAGGCACCTTGTTCCGGCGGTTTCCTCCATGGTGTTTTACAGTAGGCCCGCTGTGACATTTCGCAGACAATCAAGAGCTTACAGGGTTCTGTCGGCCTAGGGTTCAGCGCACCTTTCTGATGCAGGGGTGTTCAGTCCTATATCTGGAGACGATGCCATCTGTTGATTGCAGTTCATCAAGTACCCTTGAACCGGGTAACGGGCTCTGGGAGCTGAAAGTCAGACGTGTTTTAAACACTGCCCTGACAGCTCATCTTTGGTCTTTTATCTGGCCGTGCTTTCCTTAAAGGTCCATGCAAAGAAAACATTTATAAAATCACATTAAAGGCTATAAAGTATGTACACATTGTTTTACATTAAATGTTTACTCGTTGTTGTATACCTAGTTGCATCGACAACCCATCGAGCACTCCTGTACCAGTCAATTTGTGTTATATCAACAACTCGTGCCATCTGCTGCAGAGTCGCTCTTAAACATTTGTAAAATCACATAAAAGGCTATAAAGTATGTACATGGAGAACACACCCTAACCTGCTAATGTGGCTCTGGAGGTAAGACGAAAACTAGACTCACAACGATCCAAGCGGAGCAAAGACCCACTGGCAGCGGTGGGATTTGAACCCACGCCTCCAAAGAGACTGGAGCCTTAATCCAGCGCCTTAGACCGCTCGGCCACGCTACCTCAAAAAGGCACCTTGTGCCGCCGGTTTCCTCCATGGTGTTTTACAGTAGGCCCGCTGTGACATTTCGCAGACAATCAAGAGCTTACAGGGTTCTGTCGGCCTAGGGTTCAGTGCACCTTTCTGATGCAGGGGTGTTCAGTCCTATATCTGGAGACGATGCCATCTGTTGATTGCAGTTCATCAAGTACCCTTGAACCGGTTAACGGGCTCTGGGAGCTGAAAGTCAGACGTGTTTTAAACACTGCCCTGACAGCTCATCTTTGGTCTTTTATCTGGCCGTGCTTTCCTTAAAGGTCCATGCAAAGAAAACATTTATAAAATCACATTAAAGGCTATAAAGTATGTACAAATTGTTTTACATTAAATGTTAACTCGTTGTTGTATACCTAGTTGCATCGACAACCCATCGAGCACTCCTGTACCAGTCAATTTGTGTTATATCAACAACTCGTGCCATCTGTTGCAGAGTCGCTCTTAAACATTTGTAAAATCACATAAAGGCTATAAAGTATGTACACATTGTTTTACATTAAATGTTTACTCGTTGTTGTATACCTAGTTGCATCGACAACCCATCGAGCACTCCTGTACCTGTCAATTTGTGTTATATCAACAACACGTTGATCTGTTGCAGAGTCGCTCTTAAAGAAAAACGTGGTAGTCTATAAAGGCTTGATCTTCTTCTCTCTCTCAAGCAGCCGTAGTCGGCAGGGTTTGAACCTGCGCGGGGAGACCCCAATGGATTTCAAGTCCATCGCCTTAACCACTCGGCCACGACTACAACAGGTTTCAGGGCCTCTGGGTTTATGTCGTGCTGCAAAGAGGACGATGTCAAAAAGGGAAAGGCAGGACTTCAATAAGACGTGGTGCCCTGCCGTGACCCGGATTCGAACCGGGGTTGCTGCGACCACAACGCAGAGTACTAACCACTATACGATCACTGCTAGCCAACGTGCCTCCGGCAAAGTTGCGCTACCAGGACTGAGTGACTAGATCTGCAGTGAGAAGATTGGCAGCTTTTGCTGAGGTCTCACGGAATTCCTTACCCTGCTCAAGGCCAATCTGCAGACCTACAACGCACGAGCAAACTGCATGGTGTTTTACAGTAGGCCCGCTGTGACATTTCGCAAACAATCAAGAGCTTACAGGGTTCTGTCGGCCTAGGGTTCAGTGCACCTTTCTGATACAGGGGTGTTCAGTCCTATATCTGGAGACGATGCCATCTGTTGATTGCAGTTCATCAAGTACCCTTGAACCGGGTAACGGGCTCTGGGAGCTGAAAGTCAGACGTGTTTTAAACACTGCCCTGACAGCTCATCTTTGGTCTTTTATCTGGCCGTGCTTTCCTTAAAGGTCCATGCAAAGAAAACATTTATAAAATCACATTAAAGGCTATAAAGTATGTACACATTGTTTTACATTAAATGTTTACCCGTTGTTGTATACCTAGTTGCATCGACAACCCATCGAGCACTCCTGTACCTGTCAATTTGTGTTATATCAACAACACGTTGATCTGTTGCAGAGTCGCTCTTAAAGAAAAACGTGGTAGTCTATAAAGGCTTGATCTTCTTCTCTCTCTCAAGCGGCCGTAGTCGGCAGGGTTTGAACCTGCGCGGGGAGACCCCAATGGATTTCAAGTCCATCGCCTTAACCACTCGGCCACGACTACAACAGGTTCCAGGGCCTCTGGGTTTAGGTCGTGCTGCAAAGAGGACGATGTCAAAAAGGGAAAGGCAGGACTTCAATAAGACGTGGTGCCCTGCCGTGACCCGGATTCGAAACGGGGTTGCTGCGACCACAACGCAGAGTACTAACCACTATACGATCACGGCTAGCCAACATGCCTCCGGCAAAGTTGCGCTACCAGGACTGAGTGACTAGATCTGCAGTGAGAAGATTGGCAGCTTTTGCTGAGGTCTCACGGAATTCCTTACCCTGCTCAAGGCCAATCTGCATACCTACAACGCACGAGCAAACTGCATGGTGTTTTACAGTAGGCCCGCTGTGACATTTCGCAGACAATCAAGAGCTTACAGGGTTCTGTCGGCCTAGGGTTCAGTGCACCTTTCTGATGCAGGGGTGTTCAGTCCTATATCTGGAGACGATGCCATCTGTTGATTGCAGTTCATCAAGTACCCTTGAACCGGGTAACGGGCTCTGGGAGCTGAAAGTCAGACGTGTTTTAAACACTGCCCTGACAGCTCATCTTTGGTCTTTTATCTGGCCGTGCTTTCCTTAAAGGTCCATGAAAAGAAAACATTTATAAAATCACATTAAAGGCTATAAAGTATGTACACATTGTTTTACATTAAATGTTTACTCGTTGTTGTATACCTAGTTGCATCGACAACCCATCGAGCACTCCTGTACCAGTCAATTTGTGTTATATCAACAACTCGTGCCATCTGCTGCAGAGTCGCTCTTAAACATTTGTAAAATCACATAAAAGGCTATAAAGTATGTACACAATTTTTTTACTACATTGTTATATACCTAGTTGCATCGACGACCCATCGAGCACTCCTGTACCTGTCAATTTGTGTTATATCAACAACACGTTGATCTGTTGCAGAGTCGCTCTTAAAGAAAAACGTGGTAGTCTATAAAGGCTTGATCTTCTTCACTATACGATCACGGCTAGCCAACATGCCTCCGGCAAAGTTGCGCTACCAGGACTGAGTGACTAGATCTGCAGTGAGAAGATTGGCAGCTTTTGCTGAGGTCTCACGGAATTCCTTACGCATGTGCTCGATGAAATCCCTGCTCAAGGCCAATCTGCAGACCTACAACGCACGAGCAAACTGTTTATTTAATTTTCATCAACAGAGGGAGGGCCCATAAGAGCTCACAAGGTAAAGCTGACTAACAGAGTGGAAACACATCGCCCGAACAGGGACTTGAACCCTGGACCCTCAGACTAAAAGTCTGATGCTCTACCGACGGAGCTATCCGGGCTCTTGAGTAGTAACGTGTTCTAAGTGTAGGCTCTCGGGTTGGGGCTTGTTGAGTACAACAGGTGAGTGCAGGTTCATCCCTCATCAAACACACCCTAACCAGGTTTCCTCCATGGCGTTTTGCAGTAGGCCCGCTGTGACATTTCGCAGACAATCAAGAGCTTACAGGGTTCTGTCGGCCTAGGGTTCAGTGCACCTTTCTGATGCAGGGGTGTTCAGTCCTATATCTGGAGACGATGCCATCTGTTGATGTTTACTCGTTGTTGTATACCTAGTTGCATCGACAACCCATCGAGCACTCCTGTACCAGTCAATTTGTGTTATATCAACAACTCGTGCCATCTGCTGCAGAGTCGCTCTTAAACATTTGTAAAATCACATAAAAGGCTATAAAGTATGTACATGGAGAACACACCCTAACCAGCTAATGTGGCTCTGGAGGTAAGACGAAAACTAGACTCACAACGATCCAAGCGGAGCAAAGACCCACTGGCAGCGGTGGGATTTGAACCCACGCCTCCAAAGAGACTGGAGCCTTAATCCAGCGCCTTAGACCGCTCGGCCACGCTACCTCAAAAAGGCATCTTGTGCCGCTGGTTTCCTCCATAGCGTTTTACAGTAGGCCCGCTGTGACATTTCGCAGACAATCAAGAGCTTACAGGGTTCTGTCGGCCTAGGGTTCAGTGCACCTTTCTGATGCAGGGGTGTTCAGTCCTATATCTGGAGACGATGCCATCTGTTGATTGCAGTTCATCAAGTACCCTTGAACCGGGTAACGGGCTCTGGGAGCTGAAAGTCAGACGTGTTTTAAACACTGCCCTGACAGCTCATCTTTGGTCTTTTATCTGGCCGTGCTTTCCTTAAAGGTCCATGCAAAGAAAACATTTATAAAATCACATTAAAGGCTATAAAGTATGTACACATTGTTTTACATTAAATGTTTACTCGTTGTTGTATACCTAGTTGCATCGACAACCCATCGAGCACTCCTGTACCAGTCAATTTGTGTTATATCAACAACTCGTGCCATCTGCTGCAGAGTCGCTCTTAAACATTTGTAAAATCACATAAAGGCTATAAAGTATGAACACATTGTTTTACTACATTGTTGTATACCTAGTTGCATCGACGACCCATCGAGCACTCCTGTACCTGTCAATTTGTGTTATATCAACAACACGTTGATCTGTTGCAGAGTCGCTCTTAAAGAAAAACGTGGTAGTCTATAAAGGCTTGATCTTCTTCTCTCTCTCAAGCAGCCGTAGTCGGCAGGGTTTGAACCTGCGCGGGGAGACCCCAATGGATTTCAAGTCCATCGCCTTAACCACTCGGCCACGACTACAACAGGTTCCAGGGCCTCTGGGTTTAGGTCGTGCTGCAAAGAGGACGATGTCAAAAAGGGAAAGGCAGGACTTCAATAAGACGTGGTGCCCTGCCGTGACGCGGATTCGAACCAGGGTTGCTGCGACCACAACGCAGAGTACTAACCACTATACGATCACGGCTAGCCAACATGCCTCCGGCAAAGTTGCGCTACCAGGACTGAGTGACTAGATCTGCAGTGAGAAGATTGGCAGCTTTTGTTGAGGTCTCACGGAATTCCTTACGCATGTGCTCGATGAAATCCCTGCTCAAGGCCAATCTGCAGACCTACAACGCACGAGCAAACTGTTTATTTAATTTTTATCAACAGAGGGAGGGCCCATAATTGCTCACAAGGTAAAGCTGACTAACAGAGTGGAAACACATCGCCCGAACAGGGACTTGAACCCTGGACCCTCAGATGCTCTACCGACTGAGCTATCCGGGCTCTTGAGTTGTAACGACGTGTTCTAAGTGTAGGCTCTCGGGTGGGGGCTTGTTGAGTACAACAGGTGAGTGCAAGTTCATCCCTCATCAAACACACCCTAACCAGCTAATGTGGCTCTGGAGATAAGACGAAAACTAGACTCACAACGATCCAAGCGGAGCAAAGACCCACTGGCAGCGGTGGGATTTGAACCCACGCCTCCAAAGAGACTGGAGCCTTAATCCAGCGCCTTAGACCGCTCGGCCACGCTACCTCAAAAAGGCACCTTGTGCCGCCGGTTTCCTCCATGGTGTTTTACAGTAGGCCCGCTGTGACATTTCGCAGACAATCAAGAGCTTACAGGGTTCTGTCGGCCTAGGGTTCAGTGCACCTTTCTGATGCAGGGGTGTTCAGTCCTATATCTGGAGACGATGCCATCTGTTGATTGCAGTTCATCAAGTACCCTTGAACCGGGTAACGGGCTCTGGGAGCTGAAAGTCAGACGTGTTTTAAACACTGCCCTGACAGCTCATCTTTGGTCTTTTATCTGGCCGTGCTTTCCTTAAAGGTCCATGCAAAGAAAACATTTATAAAATCACATTAAAGGCTATAAAGTATGTACACATTGTTTTACATTAAATGTTTACTCGTTGTTGTATACCTAGTTGCATCGACAACCCATCGAGCACTCCTGGGGCCCGTTTCAATAAGGAAGTTCAACCAACACCGAGTTAAAATCTGAACTCTGAGTTGATTTACTCAGAGAATCGCTACTCTGAGTTTTCAGTTTCAGAACAGCTGATTTGAGTTAGTTCAATCAACCCTGAGTAAGTTCACTCTAGGTTACGCTCGTGCAGCATGGCGATGAAAAGCCATCATCAATTGAGTGAAGATAGCACGATTCACCATAGCAACGGCACGTGACAAAAAGCGCTCTGTTCATTTCTCGCCAATCGAATTGAATGAACTGTTACAAGCGTACGGTGAATATTAAGAAAAAAAGAGCAACACAGCCACAGCAGCAAAAGAAAGAGAGTTGGTGTGGGAGAAAAGTGCTTCACTTGTTATTGCGCCAGTTTATATGTCAATCACTTTGATATTTATTTTGTTGAAACTGTGAAAATGCGAATTATATTTTACTCTCTCGCTCTCATGTAGGTGCTATCCTTCTGCAATAAAAAGATCTTGGCAGCAGCTGATTATGAAATATACGACGGCGTCGTAAAAAAAAAAACATTTCGAGAATAAAGTCGAAATGTTACGAGAATAAAGTCGAAATATAAAGTCAAAATGTTACGAGAATAAAGTCGAAATGTTACGAGAATAAAGTCGAAATATTTTGAGAAAAATAACAGAATTTCTAGAAACAATAGATGTGGAGGATTTGGTTAAATCCAACTTTAGATTATGATTTAGCAATAAGGAAATTCTTTGTCTTTTGGCGCATCATAATGGAGTTATAATTAGTTAAAGGACACTGCAGCGGTTATGTAGGAAACTGAATTTATTCAGAAGAAAAAATCTGACATGAACTACGAATTAACTCACTGATTCAGATGACGTGCTCAAACATAACTTCAACTCTTAAACTACAACTTTCATGAAAATAAAATACGTATTACGACGAGTTTATTCTCGTAACATTTCGACTTTATTCTCGTAATCTTGAATTTATTTTATTTTTAACGTGCCACTAAAACGCCGTCGTAGAAATACAATAACATCATTTATTCAGGAAAGTTTAAAGAAATAAAATGGTCTTGCTAGTAAGATGCCTGATTGCGAAATGTTAAATATACTTCTTAAACTGGCCATAAAAGTTAAGATAAAACGTCCAAACGGGGCCTCACAATTCTCTCCCGACATAAATATAATTCTCTGGGAATTAATGCAGCTTCCTCATCTACGGGTTCCTGAATAAACGAACATGCTATTTTAAGCTCTGTGTGACTAAATAGAGCGCGATTAGGAACACGAATCAATAAACAAATGACGTATGCAATTTCAACACCGCTCGCGCTTCGAAAAGGGGGCGGAGATTATAACAAACCCTGGGTTTGCGGAATAAAACCTGCTCCCGACCAGGTTAGGTTCACGGAGTAGGTTACTCTGGTTACTCACTCGGAGTATAAGATACCTCGCTTCTGAAATGGCCTTGACTTACTCCGCGGTCGCGGGTTTGACATACCTCGCGTTCTGAAACCAAAAACCCTGAGTATTCCGTTTTCTGGGGTTGACTTACTCTGAGTTTGCACTTACCCTGCTTTCTGAAACGGGCCCCTGTACCAGTCAATTTGTGTTATATCAACAACTCGTGCCATCTGTTGCAGAGTCGCTCTTAAACATTTGTAAAATCACATAAAGGCTATAAAGTATGTACACATTGTTTTACTACATTTGGCAGGATTTGAACCTGCGCGGGGAGACCCCAATGGATTTCAAGTCCATCGCCTTAACCACTCGGCCACGACTACAACAGGTTCCATGGCCTCTGGGTTTAAGTCGTGCTGCAAAGAGGACGATGTCAAAAAGGGAAAGGCAGGACTTCAATAAGACGTGGTGCCCTGCCGTGACCCGGATTCGAACCGGGGTTGCTGCGACCACAACGCAGAGTACTAACCACTATACGATCACCGCTAGCCAACATGCCTCCGGCAAAGTTGCGCTACCAGGACTGAGTGACTAGATCTGCAGTGAGAAGATTGGCAGCTTTTGCTGAGGTCTCACGGAATTCCTTACGCATGTGCTCGATGAAATCCCTGCTCAAGGCCAATCTGCAGACCTACAACGCACGAGCAAACTGTTTATTTAATTTTTATCAACAGAGGGAGGGCCCATAAGAGCTCACAAGGTAAAGCTGACTAACAGAGTGGAAACACATCGCCCGAACAGGGACTTGAACCCTGGACCCTCAGATTAAAAGTCATCCCTCATCAAACACACCCTAACCAGCTAATGTGGCTCTGGAGGTAAGACGAAAACTAGACTCACAACGATCCAAGCGGAGCAAAGACCCACTGGCAGCGGTGGGATTTGAACACACGCCTCCAAAGAGACTGGAGCCTTAATCCCGCGCCTTAGACCGCTCGGCCACGCTACCTCAAAAAGGCACCTTGTGCCGCCGGTTTCCTCCATGGTGTTTTACAGTAGGCCCGCTGTGACATTTCGCAGACAATCAAGAGCTTACAGGGTTCTGTCGGCCTAGGGTTCAGTGCACCTTTCTGATGCAGGGGTGTTCAGTCCTATATCTGGAGACGATGCCATCTGTTGATTGCAGTTCATCAAGTACCCTTGAACCGGGTAACGGGCTCTGGGAGCTGAAAGTCAGACGTGTTTTAAACACTGCCCTGACAGCTCATCTTTGGTCTTTTATCTGGCCGTGCTTTCCTTAAAGGTCCATGCAAAGAAAACATTTATAAAATCACATTAAAGGCTATAAAGTATGTACACATTGTTTTACATTAAATGTTTACTCGTTGTTGTATACCTAGTTGCATCGACAACCCATCGAGCACTCCTGTACCAGTCAATTTGTGTTATATCAACAACTCGTGCCATCTGTTGCAGAGTCGCTCTTAAACATTTGTAAAATCACATAAAGGCTATAAAGTATGTACACATTGTTTTACTACATTTGGCAGGGTTTGAACCTGCGCGGGGAGACCCCAATGGATTTCAAGTTCATCGCCTTAACCACTCGGCCACGACTACAACAGGTTCCATGGCCTCTGGGTTTGGGTCGTGCTGCAAAGAGGACGATGTCAAAAAGGGAAAGGCAGGACTTCAATAAGACGTGGTGCCCTGCCGTGACCCGGATTCGAACCGGGGTTGCTGCGACCACAACGCAGAGTACTAACCACTATACGATCACGGCTAGCCAACATGCCTCCGGCAAAGTTGCGCTACCAGGACTGAGTGACTAGATCTGCAGTGAGAAGATTGGCAGCTTTTGCTGAGGTCTCACGGAATTCCTTACGCATGTGCTCGATGAAATCCCTGCTCAAGGCCAATCTGCAGACCTACAACGCACGAGCAAACTGTTTATTTAATTTTTATCAACAGAGGGAGGGCCCATAAGAGCTCACAAGGTAAAGCTGACTAACAGAGTGGAAACACATCGCCCGAACAGGGACTTGAACCCTGGACCCTCAGATTAAAAGTCTGATGCTCTACCGACTGAGCTATCCGGGCTCTTGAGTTGTAACGACGTGTTCTAAGTGTAGGCTCTCGGGTTGGGGCTTGTTGAGTACAACAGGTGAGTGCAGGTTCATCCCTCATCAAACACACCCTAACCAGCTAATGTGGCTCTGGAGGTAAGACGAAAACTAGACTCACAACGATCCAAGCGGAGCCTTAATCCAGCGCCTTAGACCGCTCGGCCACGCTACCTCAAAAAGGCACCTTGTGCCGCCGGTTTCCTCCATGGTGTTTTACAGTAGGCCCGCTGTGACATTTTGCAGACAATCAAGAGCTTACAGGATTCTGTCGGCCTAGGGTTCAGTGCACCTTTCTGATGCAGGGGTGTTCAGTCCTATATCTGGAGACGATGCCATCTGTTGATTTCAGTTCATCAAGTACCCTTGAACCGGGTAACGGGCTCTGGGAGCTGAAAGTCAGACGTGTTTTAAACACTGCCCTGACAGCTCATCTTTGGTCTTTTATCTGGCCGTGCTTTCCTTAAAGGTCCATGCAAAGAAAACATTTATAAAATCACATTAAAGGCTATAAAGTATGTACACATTGTTTTACATTAAATGTTTACTCGTTGTTGTATACCTAGTTGCATCGACAACCCATCGAGCACTCCTGTACCAGTCAATTTGTGTTATATCAACAACTCGTGCCATCTGTTGCAGAGTCGCTCTTAAACATTTGTAAAATCACATAAAGGCTATAAAGTATGTACACATTGTTTTACTACATTTGGCAGGGTTTGAACCTGCGCGGGGAGACCCCAATGGATTTCAAGTCCATCGCCTTAACCACTCGGCCACGACTACAACAGGTTCCATGGCCTCTGGGTTTAGGTCGTGCTGCAAAGAGGACGATGTCAAAAAGGGAAAGGCAGGACTTCAATAAGACGTGGTGCCCTGCCGTGACCCGGATTCGAACCGGGGTTGCTGCGACCACAACGCAGAGTACTAACCACTATACTATCGCGGCTAGCCAACATGCCTCCGGCAAAGTTGCGCTACCAGGACTGAGTGACTAGATCTGCAGTGAGAAGATTGGCAGCTTTTGCTGTGGTCTCACGGAATTCCTTACGCATGTGCTCGATGAAATCCCTGCTCAAGGCCAATCTGCAGACCTACAACGCACGAGCAAACTGTTTATTTAATTTTTATCAACAGAGGGAGGGCCCATAAGAGCTCACAAGGTAAAGCTGACTAACAGAGTGGAAACACATCGCCCGAACAGGGACTTGAACCCTGGACCCTCAGATTAAAAGTCATCCCTCATCAAACACACCCTAACCAGCTAATGTGGCTCTGGAGGTAAGACGAAAACTAGACTCAAAACGATCCAAGCGGAGCAAAGACCCACTGGCAGCGGTGGGATTTGAACCCACGCCTCCAAAGAGACTGGAGCCTTAATCCAGCGCCTTAGACCGCTCGGCCACGCTACCTCAAAAAGGCACCTTGTGCCGCCGGTTTCCTCCATGGTGTTTTACAGTAGGCCCGCTGTGACATTTCGCAGACAATCAAGAGCTTACAGGGTTCTGTCGGCCTAGGGTTCAGTGCACCTTTCTGATGCAGGGTGTTCAGTCCTATATCTGGAGACGATGCCATCTGTTGATTGCAGTTCATCAAGTACCCTTGAACCGGGTAACGGGCTCTGGGAGCTGAAAGTCAGACGTGTTTTAAACACTGCCCTGACAGCTCATCTTTGGTCTTTTATCTGGCTGTGCTTTCCTTAAAGGTCCATGCAAAGAAAACATTTATAAAATCACATTAAAGGCTATAAAGTATGTACACATTGTTTTACATTAAATGTTTACTCGTTGTTGTATACCTAGTTGCATCGACAACCCATCGAGCACTCCTGTACCAGTCAATTTGTGTTATATCAACAACTCGTGCCATCTGCTGCAGAGTCGCTCTTAAACATTTGTAAAATCACATAAAGGCTATAAAGTATGTACACAGTGTTTTACTACATTGTTATATACCTAGTTGCATCGACGACCCATCGAGCACTCCTGTACCTGTCAATTTGTGTTATATCAACAACACGTTGATCTGTTGCAGAGTCGCTCTTAAAGAAAAACGTGGTAGTCTATAAAGGCTTGATCTTCTTCTCTCTCTCAAGCAGCCGTAGTCGGCAGGGTTTGAACCTACGGGGAGACCCCAATGTCAAAAAGGGAAAGGCAGGACTTCAATAAGACGTGGTGCCCTGCCGTGACCCGGATTCGAACCGGAGTTGCTGCGACCACAACGCAGAGTACTAACCACTATACGATCACGGCTAGCCAACATGCCTCCGGCAAAGTTGCGCTACCAGGACTGAGTGACTAGATCTGCAGTGAGAAGATTGGCAGCTTTTGCTGAGGTCTCACGGAATTCCTTACGCATGTGCTCGATGAAATCCCTGCTCAAGGCCAATCTGCAGACCTACAACGCACGAGCAAACTGTTTATTTAATTTTTATCAACAGAGGGAGGGCCCATAAGAGCTCACAAGGTAAAGCTGACTAACAGAGTGGAAACACATCGCCCGAACAGGGACTTGAAACCTGGACCCTCAGATTAAAAGTCTGATGCTCTACCGACTGAGCTATCCGGGCTCTTGAGTTGTAACGACGTGTTCTAAGTGTAGGCTCTCGCGTTGGGGCTTGTTGAGTACAACAGGTGAGTGCAGGTTCATCCCGCTTCAAACACACCCTAACCAGCTAATGTGGCTCTGGAGGTAAGACGAAAACTAGACTCACAACGATCCAAGCGGAGCCTTAATCCAGCGCCTTAGACCGCTCGGCCACGCTACCTCAAAAAGGCACCTTGTGCCGCCGGTTTCCTCCATGGCGTTTTACAGTAGGCCCGCTGTGACATTTCGCAGACAATCAAGAGCTTACAGGGTTCTGTCGGCCTAGGGTTCAGTGCACCTTTCTGATCCAGGGGTGTTCAGTCCTATATCTGGAGACGATGCCATCTGTTGATGTTTACTCGTTGTTGTATACCTAGTTGCATCGACAACCCATCGAGCACTCCTGTACCAGTCAATTTGTGTTATATCAACAACTCGTGCCATCTGTTGCAGAGTCGCTCTTAAACATTTGTAAAATCACATAAAGGCTATAAAGTATGTACACATTGTTTTACTACATTGTTATATACCTAGTTGCATCGACGACCCATCGAGCACTCCTGTACCTGTCAATTTGTGTTTATATCAACAACACGTTGATCTGTTGCAGAGTCGCTCTTAAAGAAAAACGTGGTAGTCTATAAAGGCTTGATCTTCTTCTCTCTCTCAAGCAGCCGTAGTCAGCAGGGTTTGAACCTGCGCAGGGAGACCCCAATGGATTTCAAGTCCATCGCCTTAACCACTCGGCCACGACTACAACAGGTTCCAGGGCCTCTGGGTTTAGGTCGTGCTGCAAAGAGGACGATGTCAAAGGTACAAGGTAAAGCTGACTAACAGAGTGGAAACACATCGCCCGAACAGGGACTTGAACCCTGGACCCTCAGATTAAAAGTCTGATGCTCTACCGACTGAGCTATCCGGGCTCTTGAGTTGTAACGACGTGTTCTAAGTGTAGGCTCTCGGGTGGGGGCTTGTTGAGTACAACAGGTGAGTGCAGGTTCATCCCTCATCAAACACACCCTAACCAGCTAATGTGGCTCTGGAGGTAAGACGAAAACTAGACTCACAACGATCCAAGCGGAGCAAAGACCCACTGGCATCGGTGGGATTTGAACCCACGCCTCCAAAGAGACTGGAGCCTTAATCCAGCGCCTTAGACCGCTCGGCCACGCTACCTCAATTTGTGTTATATCAACGACACGTTGATCTGTTGCAGAGTCGCTCTTAAAGAAAAACGTGGTAGTCTATAAAGGCTTGATCTTCTTCTCTCTCTCAAGCAGCCGTAGCCGCTGTGACATTTCGCAGACAATCAAGAGCTTACAGGGTTCTGTCGGCCTAGGGTTCAGTGCACCTTTCTGATGCAGGGGTGTTCAGTCCTATATCTGGAGACGATGCCATCTGTTGATGTTTACTCGTTGTTGTATACCTAGTTGCATCGACAACCCATCGAGCACTCCTGTACCAGTCAATTTGTGTTATATCAACAACTCGTGCCATCTGTTGCAGAGTCGCTCTTAAACATTTGTAAAATCACATAAAGGCTATAAAGTATGTACACATTGTTTTACTACATTGTTATATACCTAGTTGCATCGACGACCCATCGAGCACTCCTGTACCTGTCAATTTGTGTTATATCAACAACACGTTGATCTGTTGCAGAGTCGCTCTTAAAGAAAAACGTGGTAGTCTATAAAGGCTTGATCTTCTTCTCTCTCTCAAGCAGCCGTAGTCGGCAGGGTTTGAACCTGCGGGGGAGACCCCAATGGATTTCAAGTCCATCGCCTTAACCACTCGGCCACGACTACAACAGGTTCCAGGGCCTCTGGGTTTAGGTCGTGCTGCAAAGAGGACGATGTCAAAAAGGGAAAGGCAGGACTTCAATAAGACGTGGTGCCCTGCCGTGACCCGGATTCGAACCGGGGTTGCTGCGACCACAACGCAGAGTACTAACCACTATACGATCACGGCTAGCCAACATGCCTCCGGCAAAGTTGCGCTACCAGGACTGAGTGACTAGATCTGCAGTGAGAAGATTGGCAGCTTTAGCTGAGGTCTCACGGAATTCCTTACCCTGCTCAAGGCCAATCTGCAGACCTACAACGCACGAGCAAACTGTTTATTTAATTTTTATCAACAGAGGGAGGGCCCATAAGAGCTCACAAGGTAAAGCTGACTAACAGAGTGGAAACACATCGCCCGAACAGGGACTTGAACCCTGGACCCTCAGACTAAAAGTCTGATGCTCTACCGACGGAGCTATCCGGGCTCTTGAGTAGTAACGTGTTCTAAGTGTAGGCTCTCGGGTTGGGGCTTGTTGAGTACAACAGGTGAGTGCAGGTTCATCCCTCATCAAACACACCCTAACCAGGTTTCCTCCATGGCGTTTTGCAGTAGGCCCGCTGTGACATTTCGCAGACAATCAAGAGCTTACAGGGTTCTGTCGGCCTAGGGTTCAGTGCACCTTTCTGATCCAGGGGTGTTCAGTCCTATATCTGGAGACGATGCCATCTGTTGATGTTTACTCGTTGTTGTATACCTAGTTGCATCGACAACCCATCGAGCA